>NC_083621.1:18985883-19115853 GCF_963584025.1 Labrus mixtus
TCACCAGCACAGGAAGGTTGCATTTAAGGGGAAATGCAGTGTTTATGTTGTTCTGTGCAGACAGCATCATAGGCAGGAATGTAAGTCAAACCTCCTCAATGTCATTTTGAGCGATAATGAGGGGGAGATATTCCAATTCGCTGTGAAATATTAAAACTCCCTTTAGAACAGACTGCAAAAATGTAAAAGTTGTGCAGAATGGCACTGTTGTCGTTTTCGTCTAAAATAAATCAAAACATGAAATAAAATACATCAATAGGTCCGACACAATTGATCCAAAGTGAACTGTCATTATTACTGACCAGGTTTCCCTTCTTTTGAGATACTTTTTGACTTTGTACATCCAAAATCTGAAAGTGAAATTTCAGTGTTTTTAGTTTAAGATTAATTTATCATAACTTAGGTCTAGGTCTCAATGAGCAATATGTGCTTTTTTGATTTCTTCAGCCTGCAGCAGTGAATCAGTCTGTAATGGCTGCAACATAGACCAATACACCTTGTTGTTAAAGAGGAATATTATGGGTTTTTTTTTTTAAAACAGAAACTGTTTTAACATCTCTACTTTCAACATAAAGTTGTTTCTTCATTCTCTTTAAATCAACCAGGCCATTCAAAAAACAGTCATTTCACATTGCATAACACAGAAGTTGTCTACGTCTACATTGGTCTGTTCGTTATCTTAACTTTTTATTATTGTTGTTTGATTTTTAAGTTTTTAAATGTCTTAACAAGATCGTAGTATAATCTTAAACGTAGCGTTATGCATCATGTGGTTTTAGCCTAAGTCTGTGTCTCAAACATCCCAGACGTTTCAGTCTGTAACACCTCACAAATATAGTTAAAGTTCATTATGTTTATGTTTAGCAGGCTCAGTTATCTCCTTGAAAAGCAGCTTGTTGTTGCAATATCACAGAAAATACAGAAAAGTAAATGCTGAACTTGTAGGGGACTATTTTCAGCAGCGGCTGGATACACGTTTGGTGAGTATGAGAGGTAGTAGGAAGGTGTTTTTGAACAACAATAGAGCTCAGAGGAAGAAGACAAACCAGGCTTCAAATCATGAAAACGGTCAATATTTATTTTTCTTACCTGAATGTTTGTTGCTGGATAATTCGAGGATTCTCTTGATGAATATTTTGCTGTAAAATTGAAGTAGAAGAAGACATTGGACTTCATTCCCACATATGTGTGTTTGTGTTTGTGTTTGTGTGTGTGTGTGTGTGTGTGTGTGTGTGTGTGTGTGTGTGTGTGTGTGTGTGTGTGCGGTCTGCCTGCTGTCCTGCAGCAGCGATGTGTGCAGTCGTTCTGCATTATGCTGTATTTTCTCGTCCATGTTACACAGCATTAGCAGAGGCATTAAACCACATAATCTATGCACATGATGAAAAATGTATTCTGATATAAGACATGAACTGACAGGCTAATTGAACCATTTTGTCTCCTATGTTATTTCCCATCACCCCCCACTGCTGCGGCTGCTTCCTGATGCTCCGCTCTGATTTCTCGCCCTCAGACTGTTTTTCTGCAGAATTAATGGATGGAAAGTAGTCACACTTGAAGATAAATGATGTGGGATCATATTCACCGAGCTGCAGCGCATAAATCACATTTACACTGGCTTCAATAAAACACTATTTTCAAGGAAATCACATTAACATTAAGGTTTGATTCACTGTTTTCTTCACTGTGACGGTTTCACATTATTCCCAGGTGACAGTGACAGAGCTGAACTACTTGAACATGGATATTTATTACATTGTGCTTTATCCATGCTGCTGTATAGATGTAAGTTATTTTGCTTATAAGATTTTATGTACAAAATTATATGAAAAAAATATTTTCTTCCAAGACGAGATGTTTTTGCAGCGAGTAAACAGCTCATAATGTTCTTTAGAGAAACATTTGAGTCAGTCACTTTAGGTGGTTTTTGGAACAGAAGCTTCTTTTTGTGCATATCTTTCTTGGTTTTTAGCTGCATCAATAAATATGAACAGAATAGGAAAATGTGAGAAATCAGAATCAACATTTTCTATAGACAACATGACGCGTTTTAAACTACTTTGACAGGAAAATGTATGAGACATGGCTCATATGTATGGACAGAATAATTAATGGTGGTGCAGTGATGCTTCAGTGTGAAGGTTCCTGGTTCGAAATCCCCGTCACACAGGGCCTGTGTGGAGATTACATGTTCTCTCTCTTTTGCATGCAAGAGTTCTCTCCGGGTACTTCAGTTTCCTCTCACAGTCCAAAAACATGCTTGTTAGAATAATTGGTGATTAAACAAGACCCTGAATGGGATAAAGCGTGGATGGAAGAAGTGGTTGATATGGTTGATATCAACACAACTTGAAAAAAAAAAGAGTCAAGGTACTAAATCCAACTAGGGCACAAAACAACAACAAAGAGATGAGAAAACAGATCACAGCACAAAACAGCTCTTAAATTTAATGTAATATGTTGGGTTAATGTTTTCCTGTGCCACAAGAAAAATAACCACGGTGTATTAAAGTTAAAGTTGAAGCAGACACACATTTCACTGTTTCCTGCTTGGTCCTTAGATTTGACTTTTGGCCGACATTACACAAAAAAAAAAAATGAAATGCCAATCCAGAACCTAAGAAGGACTTAAACAATTCTTTAAAAATTCCCAACACAATAGAATATTTCATGTGGCAGTACCACAGTTGGCCACTTGGGAAAACTTGGCGGAAAAACTAACATGCTACACAGCTGCGCAATTTATACATTCATGATATTTATAATTCGATTATTCCAAGTACTACTGTCAGTGTAGCCTACAGCTGTGTCTTTGGATGGATTGACTTAAGTGGTTATTCTTTATTTCTCTGGAAGCTCAGAGGTCAGAGGTAATGTTCTTTGCGCTGTTGGGAGTCATTGTGTTACTCAAGGACACTTCAGTGGGAGGTGAATGTGTGTCGGTACATCATCTCATTCCATCTAAGGACGTTCTGCTGCTGTTTCCTAACAAACCTCTGTGACACTAAAAACACTAAGATCCGCTCGGTGATGAATCAGTGGGATTGTTCTTTCATCTCTCCTCAGCTCTTCTTCTGTCCTCTCTCTATTTCTCCACGAGTGTTTTCCCAAGAAGAAATAATTGGCACAGCTCCTGTCCCGTGGGAAGAAGCTCATTTAAATTTTCCCACATAAACACTCACACCGGGCCTACCCAGACCCCCACCTCCAAACCTAGAACACTCTTCTTCATCTTCATCTTTCCCGGAGAAACTTCCCCCCTTGCTCGCTGTCAGCAGCTGGACTCCAACCCCTGCAGTGAACGAGGGGGGGGGGGGGGAACGTTTTTCTTCCCATAACCGTCCCCCCAGAAGTGCATTCTGGGATCAGTCCCGAAAGGCCGCGACTCCTGGAGGTCCCCAATCGTTCGTCATGGAGCATTTTTCTTTCTTCATGCCATTGCTGCAGAAAACGGATCCCAGATGAGTTCTCTATAAGAGGCGTTTTTCCAGCACAGGGCCAAATGTCGGCTATTTTAAGAGGCTTATTATTTTTACACTGTAAAAAAAATCATGAAACAATATTAATTAACTCTCCCACCACATATAATAAAAAATAACCACAAATCTAACCAAGTGAAGATGGCAAATAAATATTAGAAAAAGTTTGACCATTCAATATAAAAAGTATACATACAAAATGTGTTTTCCCAACTGGAGCTGCTGCTTAACTGGTATAATGTATACCATCTCAGTTTAGTGTATTGTTATGGGCTTCTACAATTTGCATATAGTAAACAAAAGTAAACAATAATGACTAGCTGAGCCTAACTGGCTCTGGGTGAAACAGTCAAAGCTTTACTGAAGTCATAACAAGCTTTTCTGCACATATCATCCTGTTTAGTGAGCGTTTTTACAAATAAAATCCCAAATGGTTCTAATTTCCAATTGAGGCTTTCGTCTGAGAGGAGCAACAGTGCTCCTGTGAACCTGCAAACTTTTAAGAGCGAGCTACCGCATCAGGCTCCTCAACTCACTTTCACCTTAAACTACAAAATGTATTAACGACTCTTATTCTGTCTTCTTCTCTTCATGATTGAATCCATGTTGTTTTCTCTCTTTTTTTTTTTAGGTTCAAAACATTGCACACACTCGTGTCACAGCTGATGATGACAGCTGCATGGTGCATGTTTCATTTGAGTTTTTACATTCAACAAAAACATCTGGTGCTGCACGTTAACAGGATCATTTCATGTGCACGTTCTTACCATAATAGATAGTTAATAAATATGTCTGTGGCCTACAAAACCTTGCATTAGTCCACCTGGGTAACTATTTAGCTATTCATAGTAGCTGTACTGCCAAAGCCAACTACTCCCCCTGTTCCCTTGTTGTTCATTTCTAAGCTGAAGTGGCTCATAGTTTTTTACAGTGTAAATGTGTGTGTAAAGATAAAGAACAGTGTGCTAAGTGTCTGCATTATTACTGCCTTTGTGTTAGATGAGTGCAAATGTTCTTCTGTTTGTGTTCTGCCTGCAGCTAAAGAGGCAGCCTCCAACCATTATTACTCACACCCACACACACACACGCGCACACACACACACACACACACACACACACACACACACACACACACAGCGTAATGATGTAAGTTTGCCCTGTAATATGTTTTTTCACTGTTTTTGTGTCATTAATCTTCATTTTAGGCTGTGATGGGAGGATTAAATGCATTAAAACATAAATGGGTCACTGCCGCGTCAGTGAGATGTCATTTTTTTCCCCCTCTTTCCTGATTTTAAACGGGCTCATGCTCCAGCGGGTTAGGATGGAGATGCATGAAATATGATTATTTTACTCATTTCATCTCTGTGTCCCTTTACTGTCCTTTGCATGTATGATGTGGTGTGTGTTCAGCACTGCCCTTGGCCTAAGCTGATATTTTCATGAGGTCTTCCTTGCCCCTACAAAATGAAGCTGATGACTAATGAATGTTAGACGACATCACTGAGAGGTGCCGACCACCGGAGCTAGGTGAAAGAAAACAGGTGTCAAACATTTTATCCCACTGTTTTTAAAAAGCTAACAAGTTAGAAACAGTGAAAGAGTAGTTGTTAAAGTAACGGGAAATACGGTCATGAGTCGGTATGTTGTGTTTTATTTTAAAATTGTCCAGAAGCTCTGTGTGTTTCCTTGTCTCACTTCCTGTCCGGGTTGTTATTTTCTGTCCTGGTTGACATGTGCCTACAGCTTACGCCATCGAAAATAGACTTGCAGCGTATTTGAAACAAAGCAGAGCATAGTGCCGCTGCTGGCATGCTCCGGAAACAGAACGCTGCGATCTCTGTGGAAACCCAATCATCGACTAGAGTGACAGCGAACAGCGAACGGCAGCGTAGTGTGCGGTGCTGGTGGCGCAAAGTATGTGGAAATTGGTGGTGATGCAGTTCGACTTCCAGGTCAAAGTGCTGCTGGGGGAATGTTGAGCATGTTCAGAACGCCAAGTCCAGTTTGGGGCTGAATGCAGTGTATAAATAAGTGTTAATCAATCACCATCTGCATTATGTAGGTGTGTCAGTCCGACTTTGAGAAAATGTATGACCAATTCAACTGGATGAAAAGTCTTTTAGTCGGGCTAACACAATAAACCGACTTTTTCTAACTGCATGTAAGCATGTGAGCATTTTTTCATGATAGAAGAGTGTTTAATCATACAAAGGTTTGACATTATATGACAAACAACAGAGCGGAACCAGATCTTGTACATTATTTTTCAAGGAAAATCCTACTATACTGTCTTTATCTGTTGCCTAACTGAACTTGATCTAACTGTGCCTGTGAGCTCTAATATCAGTGATGTTAAAATCATCATCAGCAGCAGCAGGTCCTTCAGGAAGTTTAAAACATATGTGACCTCAGAGTGAACTTTTAAAATGAGTCATTGAGGTGAATTCATCAGGTTTGTGTTCGCAGTGAAAGAGGAGCACAAGAGGAGCCACTTCATCTCTCCCTGCTCGTTATTCACACTCTCTCCTTGATATGTGGGTGCATTGAAAAGACTGTGAGAGTATCAGAGCCTTTCACTGCTGTCTGTTCACGGCGCTTTCACACACACATTTCTAAAGAAGCATTAAACACATGACCAGAGTTAAATGAACCCAGCCTCTCTGTTGGCCTTGGTGACGAGACTCAGGTGAAAAAAAAAAAAAAAAAAAGCAGAGTTAGAAAAAAAAGCATGCGGAGGAGAGAGAGAGAGAGAGAGAGCTGACAAGTTGTGTGATTGTGAAGCAGATGGATGTCTTACACTCGCTGAAAGCTTCAGCAGATCTGATGAGATTAGAGCTGAAAGAGACTCCAAGAGGAGCAGAAGAAGAGCAGAGAGAGAATCTGCTTTTTCAAACAGAGAGGAGATCAATTCTCAACATTTTCCTAATCCTTCCAAAACCAAGTTTCATGTGGGTCCAAAACCTTTCCGCTGCTCTGAGAAGGACTCACAGTGCAGCGGGTGATTAAACTCACCTGTGCCAACTTTCCAATCAAGGGCCGGATTATAAAGAGCAGGAGAGAGGAGCAGGAAGCTGGTTTTCTGTTGTGAGTCGATGAAAAGATGCCTGTGGTGCACAGATTTCACACTGACATGTTTTCGCCACAATCGCACGGACAAACACCTTCTCCAAATTTGGATCTTAACCAACAGCAGCTGTTCAAAGGCACCAAACTCCATTCAAAAAAACGAATCATTTTAAGTCACTGAAAACAAAAGTTGCTTTTACCTTTTTGGAACCAGCAGTCTTACATTTAATTTGCATACAACCCTGTTCTCAGCTTGGTTAAAAATATAAATAAATAACAATCTGACCATCTGAAAAACTTCCAGCTGGCATGGCAGCCATGTTGGGGCTAATCTCTTCTCTCCTCACCCTACCTGTGAAATGATTGCAAAGAAAGTCTAATCAATTGTATGAGAATATGGTAAGGTCAAGATGCCAAGAAGTTGTGTAAAAAAACTGGATGCTACATTTCCCATGATGCAACTGCAGAATGTCTTCTATTGTAGCTACCCAATTTTTGGCTTTTTCTTTAACAGTATTTTGTAACTTTGTTGTTCTTCTCACTTTGCTTTCAAGCCATAAAGCCGATCGCCATCATGTTGGCTTTGTTAAAAGTCAGTTCAGACAGACTTCCCCCTGACCTTTGACCCTCGCCTGCAGCCATCAGCAGTATTACACCAAGCTCAACTCTGGATGAAGGCGTAGAAAAAACAACAAACAACAATAGTGCTGACTGATGAGAGTTTGTCGCTCGTTCTCAACAGACATACAAGTCTGAGGGTGTTTCAGGAGCTGAACTATGATTTCAGGAGAGAGGCGGGTTGAATATATAGGAAGTGGCATATTTTACCCTGGGGGTGTTTCCATCTATGCTCCCTGTGCCGGGTTAGATATTACATGCTGTAATTCAGCCGGGGGAATAATTGACCTGTCAACGGGTTCACACCACAGGTCCCATCACTCGACGACGACGACACGCCCCGACTCGGCTGTGTTTCTGCAGATTGATACGTCCTGTTCCCCCCTCTGAGGTCTCATAATGGAACAGCCACTGTGTAACAGCCACAGCACACACATAGACACACACACACCCTGAGAAGGCGATGAAGCTGCTGAACCTCTTCATTTTGTCCCTCAAATCAGAAAAGATCACGGTTTGTAGAAATACAATCTTCTGGAGGGGTCCCACAGGTGCAGGATTCAGCCGAAAGTATTTGGACAGCAATGGTTTAGTTTTGGTCGCTCCTTTTGTTCATCTGTGACGGATGAAAGCAGTCAAGTGTCACTTTTCACTTCCTACAAAAGCTTTGTACTGCATGATGGTTTTGGAGAACCTCAGTCAGCCCTCAGGAACATGAATAGTCTGATCATCCAACAACTCTTTATGACCCTGATGCTCTCTGTGTTAATGGGAGCAGATCCCTGCAACTGGTTTAACGTCTGGTCAAAATGAATCTCTATTTACAGATTCTACATAAAAGTGTGCAATGATGGATCTTGGAGGCAGCAATAAATGTCTTTTGCACATCTATTGGAACCAAAGTAATTATTCCACGGGGAAAGCGACAGAAACCATGTTTGAGAAATGTATTTGTCGTGTATTTAAACATTATAGTTTTACCCACCTGTTGACATGGAGGAGGCGGAGCTTATGCCGCCAGTCAGCAGGGGAACCTCTAAAAGTTTTGGCTGTATTTTCAGGCGGCTTTTGTTCGGTATACTTATTATTCACACTTTAAACAGTGTGTGCAGATCAGTGTGCAGACATCCTTCACCTGCCTCTATCTGTAGCTTATCATAATAAAAGTATTGTAGATACTTGGGTCACAGGACAATGCAATTATTTGTAAAACTGTACTACCGCCAATACAAGCCTTGCTACATTAATTGCTGTAAGGTATATGAGGTTTTTAGGTTTGAAGAGTTGATATGATTGTTTTGCACTGTGGGGGATTCAAACTTCAAACTTACTCTTCGGATTTTAACAGACAACAAATTATTTAACAAGATTTTGTTTTCTTTGATATTAAGTCAAAGAATTGGCTGTCGAACTTAAAAAACGTCATGTTTGTTATGAGGTCAATAGTTTTATTTCTGAAACATGTGAGCTCTGTGTTCGTGTCAGCAAGCCGCGCTCAGGGATTATTCTCAATCTTTGGTAAATATTTGTCTCTGCTGAGCTGGACGCAGAGTGTTTCAGAGAGGATCGTCCACGCATGGCTGAAGCTCGCCGGGATGCTGTCGCTGCAGATCTGCTCATCAGAGACCGACGATAACACGCAGGAAGATTAAAACCTCGTCCTCGTTCAGGGTTCGACTTTGAGCTGGGAACTGAACCTGTCAGCTGGTGGAGCGGGGAGGGGGTCCACACACACTGAATCACACACCCCTTTTTTCCCGGTCAGATTTAACATAATCAGGCTCTCTCTGCTGTGAGAAGTGTCCTCTTCAGATTCAGTGGACACATACAGGCTGGATTCTCTCCAGGTGGCAAAAACTTGAGGCAAAGACACATCTGAGGGATTTTAAGAGTTTAAAGTTGAGTGATAAAAAATTCCTCTTAATCCTGGAACCGTCTGAGTCAAAGAGATGAAAGTACAGAGACAAGAGGATAAAAGAGAAACCTGAGTAAAGTGTCAGAGACGAGAGTGGAGAACGTGTTGGTTCACAGGCTGTTTGTACTTTAAATTGTGTCAGTGAACTGAGAGGAAGATCTCATTTATTTTATATCTGACTTTTTATATCCCCAACTTTTATCCCTGTCCATACAGTAAAGACCAGTATACTTCTAAAATGTGTTGATTGTAAACCTTTTTCTTGAATCTTATGATCAAGCAAAGTCCATTAAAAGCCTTTGACAAGCTCAGATTGTTTCTAAACAATAGCTTAGCAAGGTTCGCTAAATAAAGGATCCAATAAATAAAGGGTTAGTACCAATAATACAGACATTTTACATCCCAGAAGACACACCAGGTTTGTTTGTGTCATGTGTGACTTGAAGTTTTGAATGTTGAATTCAAACACAACACCTGAAGAGAAATGAACCAATTGATTTGATGCAGGGGTAGAACAGCAACTCCTCAGGTGGCTTTGAAGAGAGCGATGTAACGATGTCTGTTTCTGGCTGACCAGTGGTAGACCAGCAACTCCCATGTTCATGTTTCTGTTTCAATAAACATGGATCTGTTAAACCTACTAGCTCAGCAAGGTTCGCTAAATATTTTATATTTTACATTTGACAAAATTCTGTATTTTAGATTCACTACGTATATCTGCGTATGTGACCAGTACAAATTTGAGTTTGCATTAAAAATAAATCAAATCAATGTGTTGATCAGCCTAGTGGTTAGATTGAGCGTCCTGTTTACAGACGCTGCAGTGCTGAAGTGACGGCTCGGGTTGGACTCCGAAGGTATAATAAGCCCAAAAATAAATCTCACATATGTCTTTGAAAATGTTTAAATTGACAGAAGCTATTTGGTCGTCACAAATCCTTCCTTCACTGTTAGAAGTTCAATAACTTTGTTTTATCACAAAATTAACCTTGATTTCTTATTTGTTTTCCCAAGACTGAAACAGACGCCTCCACCTCTAACTTTGGCATGTAAAGGTGTTCAAATCCAACTCAATATTTGCCTGACATACTTACAGGAAAACATGACAAATAAGGTGTTTTGTGACCTAAAATTATTATTATTATTTTTTGTTTTTGGCATTGGCATCGAAAAGAATGATGTAACCGCTGCTCCTGGTTCTAAAAGCATTTCACAATATAACAAAAAGGTATTTCTCTGTAGGGATCCTTTATGTAATGTTTCTGACAGTTACTATTCTGTCACTGAACCCCCACAAATGTACAGCCAACAGAGCCGAGTTTTAAAAATAACAGAATAATCCGTTCAAGTTCTTAACCCTCCCCGAAGCAGTTTGTCCGTGTCTTACCTGCCAACATTCGAAAAACTCTGTTTATGGCTTTATTTACCTCCTGTTTTGCACGGACTTGCTCCTCCTCCTTTGAAGGACTTTATAAAGCTGAAGTCTGCCAGTGGGATCGGCACCAGGGGCCACAGCCCGAGGAGACTGAGAGGTCCCGTACAGACGCACTACATTCGGACAAACTGTTCTGTCAGTCAAAGGAGCTAAATACTGGAATATTCTCCCACTCACAATAAGAGACTCACAAACATATGCATCCTTCAAAACACACCTCAAACAGTGGATAAAAGAAACTCAAGTCTGTGACCACCTTTAACCTTTAACCTCTATTATTGTCTTGTGTCACTTGTGCCTTTGTATTTGTGTTTGTATTTTATTTGTAATTTGTCTTTCTCTGTTACCTGCCTAGGGACAACAGATGGAAACTAGCACTTCTGCTATAATCTGGCATTTTTACAGCTGTAATTGTTACAGCTGTTCATTAATATGCACTGTCCCTAACAAATAAATAAATAAATAAAATAAACATGTGGGCTTAAACTGTGCGATGTGGATCTCCGTGTTTCCTTACAACTGTTTTGAAGCCCCGCCCCTTCTTGACGCAGCACTCAGAGCAGCGGCGGCCCAGGCTAATCGATGCTTTGACGTGGTGATTTATAGCGTTTGCTGAAATCAGCAGGACGAGCGGTTTGGGAGCAGCGAGAGGATTCTCCCTCCCTCAGACTCTGCTCCTCTCCGTTCTAATTGGATCTCTGTTGAGAGCTTCCAAGAAGTTCTCATCAGGGCTTTACCCACAATGCATGGCTCGCCTCCTCATAACCTACATTACTAATGGAGACAAATGTTGCATTGCATCCTGGGAGAGTTCTCAAATAGAAGGAGCAGGAAACAGTAGAGAGGGAGGGGCTTTTTGCTGTTTGAATCCTGAAAATACAAGTGTGGAGAGTAAAACAGCTGCAGAGGTCAATTATGTTTTTATTTCTTTTTGTTGAAAGCTCCTCAGACACATCCAGCAAACCTGCTGCTGCCCCACTGTACAAACCATGACACGGGGGGGAGTGGGATTTTAATATAAGTCTTTTAGATGTTATTTATCATTGCGAATTGAAAGTGGTGTTATAGCTCGCTATCTAAAGCAAATACTCATTGGGGATTTAAAGGGCCGCAGCATTTTCTGTCCTTATCTGCACATGGAACATTGTCACAAGGCTTGAGCAAAAAATATGTGAAGCGCGGGTCCTCTACTACTTCATATGCGTGCATGTTGTTGCTGGTAGTGATGATGATGGTGGCGATAATAATGATGATGCGATTGATGATGTTGTGGAAGAATATTATAATCATTGCTATAACCTGACGTTACTTATTCATTATTTTTTTGTTATTATAATAATAATATCATAAAATAATTTTTAATAGTTTTTGTGGTTTGTTTCTCTTTCATTTCTTCCCAGTCTGATTTCCCCTCAGACTCTCCATAGCCTTCACCAGAGAGCCTAATAAACACACAAGTACACACACTACCACTTATTGTGTTCTTTTAAAATTGTGTTAAAAATAAATAAAAGTGAGGTCTCAGATTCCGACCTGACTAGAGCTCACGCGATTGTTTGTGTACATTGATTTTATGATCTCGTAGGGGTGATATCTATCTATCTATCTATCTATCTATCTATCTATTTCTCTCTCTTTTATCACAGCTTCAAGTGAGAGCAGACAACTCACCTCACTGTCAAGAACATACAGCAGATTCTCCACCACCACCATCTTCCTCACTTCTTTAAAACAAATATAGAAAGAGAAAATATGAAACAATCGTCACACAATCTTTTCCAACAGGCCTTTTAACTTTGTGCAACTGTTTCACCTTGTGTTTCTATTAGTTATTCTTTCCTTTCTCTTTTAGAGAATTATTAGAAATCATAAAGTTTGTTTACAGAAATCTGAAAATGCAGTAAAAATGTATGAATTACTACTAATACTGATTTAATTTAATTCAAATAGAAATATATATCCAGTTTAGATTGATGAATTCACTTTACTCAATATTTTAGGTGAATTCAACTTTTGATAAAGTCAAAAGGAATTGAAAGACCATTTTGCCTCAACTAGTTAATTTCACAGGAACTGAATTGTAGTTTTGTTACCTTAAAGATTTAAGTACAACTGACTTGATGTAAACTTTATTTGACTAGAAAAATGTATTTCTTTGGAATAATCACAAATTTATCTTTTTAAGTTCTTTTTAAAGTTATAACTATTTTTTTTTTCACAGTGTAGGTGGTCTCCTGTGAAACCCTGGGATTGGTGACGACTCAAGGTCGACAAGCCATCAAAGACCAGTTAGGTTGAAGTCTGTGAGCATGGTGATTGAGCCATATGAAACCTTCCTTACACAAGAAGACGAACACTTCTGCTTTAACAACACTAAAGTCTGATACTCTCACATATCAAGAAATATTCGTCACAGTCTCTATTTACAACACTACAACTACATTCCTGTTGACATTCTTTCCCATAATGCTCCTAGTGGAAATCAAAAAGAAGAAATAAACATAATAGAGCAGGAAGAGAAGCCGCTCTTGACTTATTTTTGTTGTTGTTGCATGGTTCGTGTTATTTGCAGGAATTGAGGCTTTAAAGTTGGCTGTGTAAGCATCACTATGACTTCCTCCATTCGTCTAACTTTGACATTTTCTGAAGTTGCAGTGACGGCAGCCCTCCTCTGAGTCCCCCATGTTAACTCTACCCTGTTTGCTGAGTGCATTTACTCAAGTTTAGAATAATGCCTTAAACCTTTACAATAGAAATGGTCCCGGAGTGCCAACACAACTTTGCACATTGTGACAACTTTTCTCGCATTCATTTAAAATACTTTATGTCCTGAGAGTCTTTCACCTTTTTTGTTCTGCTGCCATCTGGAAGACATTGAAGGGCCCTGAAGACCCAGACATCAAGATTTAAAAACAGTTTCTACCCCAGAGGCATCACTGAACTAAACTTGACAGGGTCACTGCCCCAAAACTCCAACGCACCCCCTCCCTCCAAGACAACACTGCACTGACAGGACTTACAATAGACCTGAGTATACATAACATTTAAGTACAGGATCTTATTATTAAAATTAAGTGTACAATAATCAGCTTTTTACCATTCAATAATTTTCTTATGCTGCAATGACAACGTACAACAACCATGCTGCAAAATATTTGAATGTGCAATATTGAATTCTTCTAAAAGCTGCTTTTGTGCAACACATTTTCTGGTTACATTTCATGTGCGATTGAACTTCATATCTATACAAACATGCATTCTTCTACTTAAAAAAAAATGTTTATGGATGTGTGTGTATGGCTGAATGGGGCTTTTTTTGGCAAATAGAAGCACGGCAAAGTTCACGGTGTGCAATGACAATCTAGGCATACTATTCATATCTATTCATAGCTCTACTAACTTGAGCAGAAATGCATATGCCACAGTTTTTGGCAAACTAAAAACATACATTCTTTAAATATTACGTATTAAGTTTATTTTATTACAACAATTGAAAGAGGATTACCAAAGATGGATCATGTTTTCTTAGGAGACGTTCACAAACTACCCTTACAAGCAACTGACTTTTCTACATTTGATTTACCTTCTGAAGTGGTTTTTGCATATACATTTGCTTTTGTTAGCTTTGTTTCAGCACTTAAGATAAATCTAATGTACCAACTCTTGATTTAAACACTTCATCGTGTCTTTATTTCCCAGCTCTTTGGTCCGGTCTGTGTCCTTGGTGCTAATCTTTTGCGGAATCTGGTGGAATCAGCTCAGTGAAAAAAAAGAAAGAAAAAGTGACAGAAGCAGATTCAGCTGTCGACACAGCACAATAGTACAAAAAGATGGAAACAATCTCTCCAGGACAAAATGAAACTCTCGCCACAAGAAGTTGAAAAGTTCTGAATCCTCACTCTCCAGACGTGCTCATCTACACTTCCTGTAAAAAAAAACATCAAATTCAGCACAAAAACACATCAAACTGTCCTCACCTCTGGAAAGTATACCGCAGCACTGTGTTCAGTTAGAGAGAAGCCCTGCAGCACAAAGAGTCAGCAGCAGCTTCATTACAGAAACTACACAACAGGTTCTTCTAAAACGGACATCCACACTGCTGAACATTTTACTGAGAACACTGAACTCTGACTGGACTGAATGATCACATGCTGCACTGCTTACGATGTAATATTGCACTCTTTAATGGCATACATCATATAAACAGTATCAATCTGTTATCGTCATGCATCACATCTCATAAAAACAAGATGCTGCTTTAACATACATACTGAGGCTCATCTGTGCAGAAACAGTTTTCCTGTATAACGTGCTATAATCAATAATCATTTCATTTTGCCTTTAAGGATGGAAGTCAAAGGAGATCTATGAGTATGTGGTGTCTCATTAATGGAACAAATAAAAAGCCCCCGTCAAAAAAAAAACCCTGCCTATCCGGACCTGTCCCTGGGATTCACCGACACCTTTGTCCCAGCTGTTTCCAGATGTGTGGAGCCCAGTTACCCAGTTATCTTTTTCATTGTTTTATTCGGATCCTCCAGATTCTTTTCATTATAAACAGCACGCACGCACAAACACACACACACACACACACATACACACACACACACACACACACACACACACACACACACACACACACACACACACACACACACTCACACACAGACAGGATGTGTCTTTGGCTACTTTGTATCAAATACGGAAAGATGAACACAAACTTACCGTTGAAGATCCATTTATCAGCTTAAATACTTACAGGACTACAGGATGGAGGACTACAGAATGGAGGATGTTTTGATGACTGGTTAGCATTGCAGGATCAGTACCAAATTCTATTGGGTACTTCCTTCCTTGTAACATGCTATGTCGCTACATAGTTTTATGAAATAGTCTAGCCATTATGCACACAAACTATAAACAGCACAAACATCCTTACCATTTAATCCTTCTTCTTTACTCTCGTTTCTTTCCATCTGTATTGTGTGCATGTTCTTATGTATGTTCATATGCTCACTCCGTCTCAGCTGTAGTTTAGTTTTTTCCAAACAGAAAAAGAGATAAAAACCTTCAGAAGAACGATAAAGAGGCTCTCAGCTGCATTTTTCTAAACAAATGACTATCTCTGTTTTTCCTCTGCTGAGGACAGCTTTGCATCTTTAGTATTTAGGTGTCAAATATTTCCCCCTGTGCAGTCATTCTGTGCCTCTGCAGTGTGACACTGACGCAAAACATTCAGACTGTTTCAGGCTCACACACAGACGCCTCACTTTGCGTCCTTGAGCAGATTAATCTGCTCAACTCTCCTCGCTGATCGCAATTAAGAGATGAGAAACTTCTAAAGCGCTCCTCCTTTCCTCCCTCCATCTCCTCATCTCACTCTCTCTCAATAACAAGGCCTCGCTCGTCCCTTCCTCTTACCTCTCTGATATCCTCCTATCTGTGTTCGCAGTCACACTGGGATAATTGTGCACCTATAATGGAGAAATTAGTCGGCCCTGAAATGAGCTCCTCTCTGTCTCTCTTTCACAGAGGCTGAACGCCGCCGCTCGCCTCCCCCTGCCATATCAAACCACGACAAGCTGAGGAGGAGGGGGAGGAGGAGGAGGAGAGTAGGGGGAGGAGGAGGAGGAAGGAGCACTGCTGCGAGGCATCCTCCACAAATCAGCTTTCACTCTGCAGCTTCCTATCCACCTCTCCCCCTCCTCTGCTCTTTATCTTATTGGAATGCGACTCTAATGTAACTCTGCTGGTGTTTTATAACCTCAAAAAAATGAAGAGTAATAAGAGAAGATGTGGAAGTTGTCGTCAAAAATAAAAGCCCCCTCTTGATTTCCTTGTTGGTCCTTGAAAATGTCCATTGTAAACTCATTGTTTTAGGTCACTGTAGCTTTAACACTTCAAATCCTCTCAACAAACACAAGCCTTACATGTTTATAGCAACTACATCTCCTAGAAATGACATTTACATTTTAAAAACGGATTTATAGTTTAGGCAACAAAAGCTAAAGTTATGAGAAAGATTTAGATTTTGTGTAAATGTCACTCCAGACTTTTTACATTCTAATCTGTTGGCATTTTGAGTGGACAGTGTATTGTACGATTGTTGTTTTTTGGCTTATATGTAACTTTCAAAAATGCTGCGTTTGTAGCAACACCGCATGGCCGTTAGGCGAACTGGACCAGTAACCTGTTGCTCGCTCTCCCTCGCGTGCTCGTACGTACACAAACGAGCATCATCATCGGCCGCGACACACTGGATATTTACCGGCATAATGTTTACAGAGGAGGTAAGTGAAAGTCTGTGAAGGAGTCTGTGTGTCTGTATTCATTCTCCATCCTACAAACGACAGTCTCTGCAGGTACTGGTTGAGAGCAGGAGTGTGTGATGAGTTTGTCCGCCTTTGAGAGCTCCTAGAGCGGATAGAAGTGTGTGGCAGATGGCTTCTGGCTGTGCAGGTGAAGACCGGGAGTGTGTGATGAGTTTGTTCTGTTGATCTCTGTAAGCGGAGCGGAGTGAGGAGGACATTGAGAACGCGCGAGAATGTCACTTCCTGGAGCTTTCGCGGAAAATATGACCCGGGGAAAAAATGTATACAGGCAACACAGATAGACAGTGAACATCTACTTTTTCACATCAGTTAACCGTTCGCTTATTAATGGGCGATAAAAAACGATTTATACATGTAAAAAGTTACATATAGAACCTTTAATGACGACAAATAAATATCGTCAGCAAACACTTTCCTGCTCTGTACAATATCAACACTTCTCTGATTTGCCAGGTTTGTTCAATAAATTTTTTTCTATTAGAAATGTATTTCATTGGTGCACTGTTGGCCTATAGGTTAGTGCATGCACCGCATGTACAGAGGCTGTAGTCCTTAAGCGGACGGCCCAGGTTCAAATACGACCTCTTGCTCCTTTCCTGCATGTGTTTCCTCACTCTCTGAATTCCGCTGATTTCTAAATCTATCAGAGCTATCGCTACAGTAAAGGCATGAGAAGCAAAAAATGAATCTTAAAGTTTCATTTGGAATTACGTTTTTATCAAACATATTTTCAGTTGCAAATTAGATATCAATTATCTTAAGTTCAAGGAAACAGGAGTCCTAGATTCCATTACACCATTTCTCTGATTTGTCTTTTTGTCAAATAACAAATGTGTTTCCATTTCTGCTAATCAGAAAGATGTTTTTAATAATGTTGTTTGAGTTCAGTATAATCTCCCCTTACAGCCAATCATTTCATACAGAGGTCAGAGTCAGTGTGCATCCTGTCATTTAATAGTAATGGTCATATTCATGGGTTTACATCATTTTGGATAAAACATGCAAATGTATGCATTTTTCCATCCACGACTTTTATGCAAATATCAGTTGTTTCATCATGGTTAGCAGTAGGAGGTGTTAATTCGCCGACTGGTGCCCTTAAACCACTGCAGAGGAAGACTGCACGAGGATAGTGCATTTATAATTTCATAGAGTTATGTGAAAGAAAATCCTAAATTATATATATGTAGCTACTAAATAATTACTGCAGCTAACCTTGGAATTTTAAGTACTTTGCATGCAGTGTACAGATGACTTGGACATACATTTTTAGCCCTTACATTTCAAATCTGGCCCTGTTGTTTTGTAAACATTGATTCAAATAACTAATAGGTACAAAAACTATTGTAGTAGCTAACTTAGATTTCTTCAGCCAGCAGCAGTGACACATGCTGTATTATCTGCAATGTGTAATCCTTAGGGGGAAAAGTTCTTACTTTTACCACTGACAGTTGACAGTGTCATGAATGTGCATCTGGGTTATACTGTATCTGTGATGTTGTAAAAGTGTATGATCATTTCTGTTTCACCTGAAACGGCTATTATATCCCTCTTTGCAAAGACACCAGACTACGTCGACAGAAGCAGCAATTGTATTGCTTTGTAGGGGGTCTACCTCTTACTGGATATAAGGGTTTGGCTTTTGCTTTGCTTTGGAGTAGGTGCTTTAAATTGTTAGCTTGGTCAAACAAAATATTTCTGTAAGACACATCTAAATAATAGCGTCAGCATTTGTCATACACTTAGAATAACAATGTGAGCCTGTCAGTGACAAAAACAACTTTCAGTGGACGTACTTTGATTCAGAGCAGTTGTCCCAAAGGATTAACATTGTAGCCCTTACAGCCTGTTTCACTGCTGCAGGCTGAAGCAAACGACCGGAGCAATGGCAAACATTTTAGAACCGTCTATTCATTTCGACCCATAAGTATAGAAAAAGGGAGAAAATATAACTATTTCTCTTTTAAAAGTAGCCCAAAGACCCTTATTTTATTCATCAGAAACTGAAGCCTTGCTCAAGAAAGTCTTGTGTCTGGTGTTTGCAGGAAGATGACTGAGGAGTGTGATTTAGAGCTTAGAATAATCTCAGAGCGGTTTTGGAGTACAGAAAATGAACCTTAGGCATGGGAAAACAGATAAATGTGGATTAAATGTGTTGCTGCTCCATCATGCAAACACACAGTTGAGTGGATGATATGTTCTAATGTGTTACACCCACGCTGTGTTCCGACCTGCTCATCTGTGGTCATTGAACCATCAGCAGGAAAACACAGATAGCGAGCGTGCCGGAGGAGGAAGCAGCCGCTGGGATATTTGCTGATTGAGAGCTTTAAACCTACAAAGAAAGTGTAATTGAAAAGGCGAGTTTAGCCCGACAGCCTTTTGTGATATCTTTTTAATTAAGTTTCCTTTTCTAATGTGCGATCGGCGCGAGCGATAGGAGCAGCAGCAGCGACGACACGCACAAGGTTTTGTTCATTAAAATGTGGATCTTGAAGAATGTCGCGCTAATTAAAATTCAAGCGGATGAGAAAAGAGCTGCTGTGGATGCACGGTGACACAAAGACACACAGAGTCCACTTCATAGGCAGCTGGGAGGAAACACACAGAGGATGACACATGCATGTGATTAATATGAGCACCATATGTTAGCGTTGTATGAACCAGCTGTTAGTATTAAACCATTTTTATAAAACATGAGAGGAAACAATACCTGTCAGTACTCTGGGGGACTTTAGATTATATTAAACACAAAACATAATCGTGTCTGTTTTAATGAACCCAGAGTTTCTCTAAAAGGAAAAATGTAACATTTTAGGTGTTGACGTTAGGGTTTTTATTAAAGGTGTACTGGTGAAAGGTCGGGCTTAGCCTAGCTTAGCATTAAGACTTCAAGCAGCCTGGGTCTTTCCCGGATGATATCGTCTTTCCAAGAAAACAGCAAAAATCTTTGGCTAGTTCAGAACTTTTCAGTCTACATAGAGATACTTAAGATCTGAACACCCATCACATGTTAACATACATTATGAAACATTTTACTTGCATGCTAACACTGCTCCTGTACTTACATTTTTTGTAACCTTTATTAATATTTTTGATCATGTAAATTGAGCTTGGAAAGTAAGAAGTTTGTCAATATTGGCATTATCTCTTACTGTATTTTGCATTCTGTGTCTTGCCAACCTAAAAACCATGTGCTAACTTTGTTCTCATGTTCAGGTAAGAAAATAGTTAAGACCGACAAGAAAGCAGTCACAGTTTGAGTGATTTTCTGATTTAAATTTGACTATGCAATAAGGATCATTTTGACCTACTGGTGGCGCTAGTTGGAAGACATTCACAAATGCATTAGTTTTTTAAGTCTCTCAGGCGCTGCGCATCATGTCTGCATCAAATTGTATGGCAATCCACCTATTTCTGTAGATATCGCTCTCTCTTTTGAAAGTGTTAGTTGGGCGGTCAAACAAACTGGTCAACATCTGCCGAGCCTGATGGCTTTGTGTCGAATAAAAAAATTGAATTGTGTGCAGGTGTGACTCTTGAAACTCGAGAGCCTGTTGATTAGTTTGACAACAAGTCGGTGACGGTTAAAAATACCAAAAGTGTCTTTGATGGCTCTGAAGAAAGAAGATGGCATCTGTGTGAAAGCTGAGAAGTCTTTGTCTTCAATCGAAGAGAACGAAGCGAGAAGACGACAAGGATCTGCGTGAAAAGAAACCCTGAAGAGGGTTTTCAGCCGAGCAGAAAGAACCTCTCCAGATTCCTTTTTACAACACACGGAGAGAGCCAATCAGAGCAGTGAGGTTAAAGAATGAATCCAATGAAGAGGAGTCACCATAAACACGACCATTTTTCCTGACAACGCTGATTGAGAGGCTGCAGGAAACAAATGAGCAGCTGTTTGGGCTGCGTTCACGCTCGCTTCCTGTTTGTCTAAGTACTTTTTTCTCTTCCTTTAACGTCTATTCAGCCGCTGTAGAAACGGGCGTTCTGCCTTTTGTGCCGTGTTGATGACTTTGGAGGCGAGTTAATGAAGGGCGATGCCGAAGCAGAAGCAGCAGATGAGGAGAAATAAAGACCAGAGAGGGGTTTTTTAACACCAAATGCAGCCAAACGCAATTATGTGGATGTGGATTACTGCTGAGGGAGGAGTGTTTGAGGAGACGTTGGTGTATTTGTGCGGCTGTTTCCAATGAAAGTTCTTATTGAGTTGGCTGTTTGTTAAAGTTTTTGTGCTCCACTGGGAGGCAGAGCCCACACTGTCACTGCAAGTTTAAATATTTCAACAGATTCTCGTTTAGAGGTTTTCCTTTAATGATCTAATGTGCCCAAACATTAAAACACAATTCTCCCTTTTTCAACACTAATATTGTGACCTTTGATTTGACTTATTTTACAGCAGGAAAACCATAAAAGGTTCTCAGAAAGTAACATGGGCTATGAATGACTGTAATGGCTGCAACGCAATCCTTTGGGACAAATGTGTCCGATTTTAAAAACACATGAGTGTTTTGGCCCTTTTTTGGGATCTAAATGACAAGTATCATTACAAAGTTTTTGGAATTACTCCCGGAGATTGCTTCAGCCAGCAAAGCGAGGCAAAATTCTCCATCAACAGACTGTTCATCATTTTTGCTTCCGAGTTGGGGAAAGAAATGAAACCAAATGTTTTTCATCCATTGAGAATGTGAAGGCCTCACGATCAATATGCAGAATCCGTCGTTTCTTAATCTGTTTTGGGGGAAAGGTGCTTCATTTGATTATCTCTGAATCTTTGGATTAACCCTCCTGTCATGGAACAAAGAGTCTGATACAGTTTACTGTTGATGCACTCAAATGTTTTTTTCTATTAATAAGTCAGAGATTCTGTGAGATAAAACTTTATCCATATCATACAATTTATTTTAAGAATTTAAGAATCACGCATTCACTTATTTAGCAGGAATAATAAACTCCCAGTATGCTACATTTCACCTGCGTTTGTGTGCTTGTGTGTGTGTGTGTGTGTGTGTGTGTGTGTGTTGGATGTTGCTCGGCTAATGAATTAAACAGCAGGCTCATTACACACCTAAACGCACACATGAAAACACACACACTCTCTAAACAGCCTCCAACAATGGCCGCTCGCTGGATCTCATTCAATGCTGATTTAATCAAACTCCACTCGGCCCTTTTTGTCTTTTTGTTTCATGGTTTTATTTTTCCTTGGCGCTGTGAACGGCTGCAGGGGACAGACACACAGAAAGAGAAAGCTGCGGTCAGATAAACATTCGGGATGAAATCATCTTTTGTCACAGATTAAATAGCCCGCCAGCTTTTTATTGTGAGTTTTTTTTTTCTTTGATTCGTTTAGTTCAGTTTATTAATTGCTGATGACAAAACTAATCTGAGGGAGGTGAAAGAGAACATATAGATAACCTTCAGCATGTGTAGATGTAAAAACTCTCACACCACATATCAAAGATGCCACTCTCTTCAAACACACCAGACTCCAAAAAAAAAAGCATACATGTTCCTGTTAGAACATAGGAGACGCTGGTCTACCAGTACCTGTGTGTTTCCATTCTTCTTGTGTTGTGGTAAACATTGTGTATGATAAATGACAAATATATAGGATATTATTATATTATATTATTGGATAAATGAAATGAAATAACAGTTTAATTCACCGAAGTCACAGAATAACACAAACTAACTTATTGAGGCAACGGTGGACCAGCAAGTCCTGTATTCAGTGACATTTAGTAAATTATTGTGTCAATGGAGGTTTGGCCCTAAATTGGATTAAAGGCTTTATATGTGATTTTTCACACTTAAATATAATAGAAATCAAGTATATCCTCTGAAAATAACTCTGTGAGTCATGACTGTCTACAGTGGGTGTAACACCCGAGTCCCACTGTCTGTGATGATTTCCGAGTTTTCCGAGTCCTATCTTCAGTTTGTTTACATCGCCCGGACGGCCGGCTGACTCCTCCCCTCGCGTATAAAAGTTGTTTAATTGAGGGACTAGAGAAAATAAGAATAACATACTGTACTCACTGCTTAACTGTGTTTCTAGATCACGCTCATTTCGGGTAAATTTACATGCAGTGTGAAGATACGAGCATAATAAAGATTGCTAGCATTAGCATGCTAACACAACAATGCACCGCAAGTTGTTTTGGTTTCATGCTGGTGCTCAAGGGCGACATCTGCTGGATCCAAAAATCGCATATAAAGCCTTTAAGGTCCGTCCCTTACATTTAACTAGGGTTCATACCTCACAAACTTTGAATATGCATGAGAAGAGATGGAAATGTCCATGTCTTGCATATAAAACATAACCCCTTTAAAATGGACAAAATTGGCCACGTCCATCCACAAGTCTTGTGTAATGTAAATTATAGACAGTACGTCTAAGACTTAAACTTTCTAAAGTCCGAAGCCATTTTCATTAGATTTTCAGATTCTGACATGTTTTTCACAATTCTTAGGGTCCTTACTTAAACAAATAGGCCCTTTGTCCAAATTAGGGCGGCTGTGTCTCCGTTGGTAGAGTTGGTAATCTCTCAACCTGAAGGGGTTCCATCTCCAGCTCCTGCAGCAACATATCCGCTGTGTCCTTGGGCAAGACACTTAACCCCTTATGCTTCTTCTGCGGCGGTGTATGCATGTGTATGAATGGGATTAGTTACTTCTGATAGTTATTTAGTTGACATGAAAGATAACCACTCATTATCTCAGACTGAGGTTTAAGGATTGTCAGGTTAACACAGCTAACGCATAGGAATGCTGCCCGTATCTTACTTGCTTCATAAACATTTACCAATTTCACTGTTGGTTAGAAAAAAAAGTCTTCTGCAGATTCAATAACATAAATGAATTGAGCAGCAGGATCAGAGCGGAGCATGAAATCAGATAAAGCTCTGACTGTGGACCTCCAGCGAGTGTTTAAAGAGAGAACCACACACAGTCCTGCTGTCGGCTGATATGGCTCTAATAGTGGAATAATCCAGGAGTTAATTTGTGAAACGCCCTGCAAATACCAGCAGCATGAATCCCTGGACTCTGCAGGAACTCACTGGGCAGTGTGCACTAACTCTGTTCATTTTAAGGGCAGTCAGTTCCTCCATTAGAGGCCTGCGTGCTGTTTGCTCTGTAATTACTACAGCAGCTAGAACGCTCGCTGCTAATGTTCACTGTGGTAAAGTGGTTTAAAAACACATACAGTGAACTCAGTGCTGCTGTGAAATGACCATTGCATCAATAATGCAGCAGCAGCAAGAACACACAACTGGACTAAAAAAAAACCTCCACCAGAGAGTTTACCTCCTTTTCATGAATGTATTTTATGTTTTTAAGGTGCTTTTAGGCTTGAAGGGTTAGGGTAGGACACAGATGGATGTGTAAGGGAGATTCTTTATGTTGATGTTTGCATTCTTGTTGATAATATTCCACACTGTCAGTACAACAAAACATACAGAGATGTGGTTAAAGAGTAGTTCAAATCAAAGTCTGCAAAAAGATCTTTTCATTGTCACTTACAGCACACAGTCAGTGTCTGACAACGTTAGAGAAAGGATCCCGACAGAGATAGACCTGGATAGGTTTTAGGCAGTGGTAGACCAGCAACTCAAACCTAAGCACACTAGTTTTACAATAATTAATGAAACTCACTCGTCAAATAATGAAGTATTAGCAAGACCAGTGTCTTACTTAGGCTTGTGTATTTAATGTTTCATGTCTGTAGAGCAAAGTCAGAGTCAAATGTCATATATGTGTACACATACCTAGAAATAAAACTGACTGGGATTCAGACTTTCATCTTATAAATAAAACTTTCAATTAACATGTATAATTTTTAAACTTGTGGAGACTGGCCTAAAAAAGGTTATACATATTTGTATCTATGTACAATAAATCTATACATTATAATTTTGTTGACTATTTCACAAAATGATTTGGATGGATGGATGGTAGATAGATAGATAGATTTTCAAAACTATTTTGAAAGTAGTATTACCTTAGCTTTGTCAACACCCTCCCCCTCTCCCCGAGCTCCCTCAAAAGCCACGCCCCTCAATTACATGCACAAGCGCTGTTGGTCCAGAAGCAGACCTCAGCTCATTCTTTTAATGTGGGCTAGTGCACGCAAAGGAGTAGAGAATGAGCAGGGAGACAGGGATGCGTGTGATTGGTACATCAGATTGGTACCTCGTGGCAGACATTGGTCGAAGTTTTTACAGGCTTACAACTGCTACAGATGACGGATTTTCTTCGTTCCTTTTTCAGAGCACATGAGTTATTCATTTCTGACAGGACCTGAAGAGAATTTCAACCAATATCTCAAAAAGTGTGTCTGGAGAAAATTACCAACCCTGCCTTTAACTTTTAAATGAGGATTCTGTCCCACACAGTTTGGCAGGTGTCGCTTTAAATGTGCGTTTAACAGACTGCACATAGCCTTAATCATCTGGACTGCTGTCCTGGTCCTTAAGAAGTACTTTGTTTTAAACTTCTATTGGAGTGCAGCTGCCCTGCAGTTCTCTGAGCCTGTTTGGTTTCATTGGTATTATAAAGAAATGTCCTAAGTATTAATAACTTTAAGAAGTTTAACACTCCCAGCTTCGATCAGGACTCTCACTCTTTAATAATGAAGCTGGCTGCAGTTAATCCTGGGAGAAAAGCTCATACAGAGGGCACAAATTCAAGTTCTCAGCCTGTGGTGGAATGAAACAGAACAAATCAGGGCCAAGCTGACATTAGCCTCCCGCTAGCAGGACGCCCACTCCTCATGAAGGCCAATTACTGCTCCTGCACACACGCTGCACAGGGCTTCCTCCACTTCTGCTGCTTTTTTTTTCCCCTTGTGGGGTTAAAGGAGGTGAGAGGAAGTGGACGGTTTTTACCTGCACAAAGGGGACAGAGCCGACACGTCTGCCAGACCTGACATGCTTTTTCCTTTCTGTACCTTTTTTCTCCAGGCCCGGCTGCTGTGTAATGAGCCTATCTGGCCCTAAGAGAGAGCATTAGCAGTCGGCCGGCTCTCCTTGCTATCTGTGACACTTGACTGCAGAGGAGGAGGAGGAGAGCCATTTTCTCTTTGAAGAAGATATCAGAATCATTTCATATTTCCTGCTCATCATCTTTCAGAGCGGAGCTGCAGGGCTGCTGAGCTCTGCTTCATCACAACTCAAAGCTCCACACTCATGTCAGGGTCAGCGGGGAGTTTAACGTACGCAGGTCAGTTTTGTCTGTCGGGGACGGAAATTATGAGGTTTGGTGAAAAAAAGACCCAGTGTCTGTGGGGAAAGCAATGAATTAAAGCCACTTTTCAAATACCTGAACTCTGCATGTAATGATATAAAAGGCGTACTGTTCAAACCTCCAGTTTTCTTTTAAATGTTCTTGATTCAGGGTTCTATTTCTCATACAGTTTGATGGAGTTTCTTACTTATCTTAATAAAAGAAACGTAAGGTAGACAAAAAAAGTAAAGAAAACTAGGGAATTAAAATGTCTAGTACGAGAAAAAAATTCAGAACAGAGAGTCCGAACACACTGGCCGCCTGTGCCATTGCTGGCTGCCGTGGCCGCCGCTAGCCGCCGGGGCCACTAGTGCTGGCGACACAAGACCAGCCAGTCGGCAGCAACCGTCTCGCGGCTATATTGCTGGCCGCCAAGGACAAGGAGCCCAGGCCAGCTCGAGCTGGGGCGGACTGGTAGTGACGCTGCTCTGACTGCCTATGGACACAGACATAGAGTCTGTTTTCTGCCAGGAATTTCCAAGATCAATTCTGGAAGAAATCTCTGAATCAGTTGAGGAAACGGTCTTATGTGTTGAAGTAAATATGTCTGTAAATGTTTTTATTACTATATTTCTACTGCTATACTGTATATTTTAGAGAAACTGTAACGATCAAATTTCCCTCTGGGATTAATAAAGTATTTCTGATTCTGAAATCGAGGACCTTAGTGGGAGTGGCCTGCGGTGCTGTGCATTCTGGGATTTGGTGTCTTTCAACCACATGAGCCAAAAAGACAATTTCCACCTTTTCTCGGCCAAAGCACCAACTTCAAAATGTATTTCACATTTCTACTACATATATGACCCAATGTCATTACAGAATCATGTTTCAACGGGTGAAGTATCCCTTTAAGATTGACATATATATTTTACTTATTACAAGCGATTCAGGACTATTTTTTTGTGTTTATATCTTGAAATAAGATTTTTATCAGGACTTGTCAGATGAATGTGCCTTGTATCGAGTGTGATGATATATTTTCGACTAGAAATTAGACAAATACTCTTGCAGTGTAAGGATTTTGGAGGTGGGACCAGCGGTGGCAAATCAGATATCAAGCGGAGCGATGCCAACCCTTGCCAACATGATCCTGGTTGCAGCACCAGGAGTGAATGTGTGCCTTTCTTTAAAAGATAAGAGTTTTACTCACAAAATTGGTGTCATCGCTCTTAAATACTTGTACTTTGCATCTTTACAACCTATGTTGACTCAGTTAGCCACATGCTTCTGTTTCTGGTCGCCTGTTTACTGTAGTGTTTCACTGATGTATTTTTTGCTGCAGAGTCAAGTTAAACCCAGTGCATGTCTGCCGTGCCCTCATCATGTGGTTTGTGCCTCGCAGCAGCTGGACGGCTATTTTTTGTCTTTTGAAATCCTGATTAAAAAGGGGGGGGGTGAGGGGGTTAGGTGGGGCAGGGGGGCTCTTTTAATCTATAATGGAACAGACGTTATCATTATTGCTAAATAATGCACAGCGGCCACCAGCATCAAGTATTAATAACTTATTGAACAGAGCAGTTTCCGGTGACCTGCCTCTGGGCCCAAACCATGACTTTGAACAGGGACTGTGTGTGTGTGTGTGTGTGTGTGTGTGTGTGTGTGTGTGTCTCTGTGTGTGTGTGTGTGTGTGTGTGTGTGTGTGTGTGTGTGTGTGTGTGTCTGTCTGTCTGTGTGTGTGTGTGTGCGTGTGTGTGTGTATTTAGGTGTGTGTGCTCTGTATTGACAAAAGGCCACTGTATTATCAGCAGAGTACTGTTAAAAGCCATATGTGTATTTGGTCTCTTCTGCTGCAGTGAAATATTCTCTTAATTCTATTTTTTTGTGTTCATAATTAAGACAAAAATGAATACAAAGACTTTTAATATAACTGAAAAGAGGCCTTTTTTCTGACTTTCTGACTTTCTCTCTGATCTAATAAATATTTTACAGATTTTAATTTACACACTCTCTGTTCTGAATATTAAAATCTATCTTTTCCATCCTTTTTAAATGGATAATCTAGCTGGAATGAAAACTACTGAGGCCCAGTTTATCAAAACTGTTTCATATTCTCATTTGATGCTTGCAAGACCTCGGTGTTAGTCATGAGATATTCTTAATCAGACTGTTTTTGAAAAAATGTGCATGTTTTTAAAACATTGGGGAAATTAATCCAGAACATTTTTCCCAAGGATTTTACATTTAAAATTATATATTTTTAATATCAAACATCCTTAAATTGACCAGTTAGCAATCAGTGATTTACTTGCTGGTCTTGCCTAATTGAAAAAGATTCTGATTAATAATTCTCCCCAGAACATCTTCCCAAGGTTATAGGCTCACAGTTTGCTCCGTCTGTGTCGAGCATCGTCCCAAGCTGCCCCAGGAAGCCCCCGATGTGGTGGTCAAATCCACCTGCAGTCTTTACACATCATCAATGTAATGCGTAGAAGTCAGTGAAATAATTAATTGTAATACATTAATAAAATTCATTATATTCAACAAAATAATTTGTTAACATTCTTTGAAATGTATTGTTGAATAGCAAAGATGTGTTAATTGCTAATTAGAATAAAATTTGAGAACAATTATGAGTAAAGGGACTTGATAATGATAGGAAGCATGATGGGAAATATCTCCACTGGACTCTATTCGTTGTTCAGATCTTTCAGAGTGTTCGTTTAATGTTTATTCAGCCGCTCTGGGTGCTAACACTGAAACATCTCAGCCTGTTACTGATCGGTATGGTGCTGATGTGACTGCTCCAGGCAGCCAATCTTATACTTGATGGGAAGGGACTCGTTGCCTAGGTAACAAAGAAAACATATCGCCTGAATTGTGCATCTGAGAGGGTTTTAGCTTTTGTTTAAAATGGAAAATAAAATTGCAATAATTTATAATATTGAATTGCAATACTTGTTTTATCAGAATATTTAAGAATCACTGTACAAATAATCAGCACCCAAAAATCGTGTTAAAATCCAACCAGGGCCAAAGCGCATCGTCACAGCCCAATCTGTAACTTTCTTAGTGAAGAAGTACAACTGAATGCATGTGTTTGGAGTTTTGGAAAAACTGACCCCTCTCAATGCCCAGTGTTTTCTTTATTCAGAGACTTCACAGTTTCAGAGGGTTTTTAAACCAAAGATAATATTTGCATTTGTAAGTTGGTTGATGTGTTTGCAGCTCAGCAGAGACCCTGCCCTCATTAGACCGTCCAACTGTCTCCTTCTGCCGGACTCCATCCAATTCTACTCCCAAAAACAAAAATACAATAAGTAAAAGGGAAATGAAATGGGAATTAACAAACATTTTGGCTGCCTTTTACCCTGTTAGCACCAAACATCATGTATAAAAATCTATTTGCTGGACGGCTCATAAATTGAAAGCTTTAGTGAACGTTGTCTAGCAACACTGTGGCCCGGTTTCCAAGCCCAGCGACAGCCAATTATGTCGGGCATGTTGTTCTGTTTTTCTGACTGCTGAATGTCTCTTTTTCTCCCAAAAACAAATCAGGCCTCAATGAAAGATCTAACAACCCTGTCAATATCTCTGCCTTTCACCAAACATGAATGGAAAGTGATCACAAACAGCAGCACAGTAAATGAAAAAATATCTTAAAATCACGCTTTCCTTCGTGTGTATTTCCCACTCCATCTTCTTGTATGCAATAACATGAATCAAATAGACGTTTGATTTATGTTAATACAGACACGACTCTGACACATCATCATCCAGTTTCTCGGATTATCCCGTCTCATTCCCGGACTCCCTCGCACTCTTGCTTATTTTCTCAAAACACGATGCAGAAGTTTTGTGAAGAGAAGGAAAAAGAGAAATAAAAAAAAAAAGTGCAAACAATCCCAGAGCTAATGCAGTTTTTTTACAATTAGATTTGGGCGGACATGTTTTGCAGCCCCACCTAGCTGCTGGGGGGACACTGATGAAAACTAATGCTGTGATTCTCCTCAGATATTGCCACCTGACTATTAGATTTTGCCCTTTCGCTTGTACGGGGGCCAATGTGCTTGTTGGTTAACCGAATTAGCTTTTGTGTGTTATTGCTTTACGTTCTCACCCAGAGGACAGTTTCAATAATCAGAAGAGGAGAAGGAGGAGGAGGGTGTCACCGTCCTATCCACCCACAGGGGCATGAATCAGCTCTGTAGCGCAGAATGAGCTGCAGTGGAACATTACAAACAGTTCAATTTAATCAGGTTTGTGCCTCTTGTGCTGAGAAAGTGTTTCAATGAAGACAGAAATACAAATAAAAATCTGTTTTATAGATATATTTGTTGATTCTTTTACAGAACAATACCCATGTGTGTCATAGTAAAGCTGTGTTCAAATACAGGCTCAATCCAGTCAAATTTTGAATCAGATTTTCTTTCACACTGAGAAGTGACAACATGTTCACATGGAAGTCATTTTCCTCTGATGTTTAACCTTTAGCCTTACATTACACAACCGGCTGTGTCATGAATGTAATAGTATACTTGACTGTTACTATACTGGAGGACTCCTCCAGAGGGCTCAGGCTGTATACAAATACCTGATGTGCAGGATGTAAACTACAGACATGGCGGCACTCTAATAGGTTACTGTTATGGTATAGTCTATGGTATATTTTTGTCAAATCTTTGGAGAAGTTATCGGTCTGAGATGCCACCTACGTGGTTTAACAAGTTTTATTTCATATATTTGAAACAAAAGGCAGATGTTGTTCAGTTGGATGCACTAACCGACGAGGAGACAAGCCTGGGTTGTAGTTCTATAGAATTTAATGTGAGAAAGAAAACCCAAAGCGGAGGAGATTGGGGATTCATACTAATGGAGCTCAGCGTAAATTCAGACAGGAAGACTGGTTATATTCTTTCACAAATTCATTCATCCTTTCACGTCAACCTAAACTACTTCCTCTGTCTCCCTTCTCTGGTGATCAGCTGATTATGGGCGTTTACTCTTTAAGTAATTAACCAACCAGATTTGGACAACCCACCGCTCCCCCAGTCACCTCCATTCCAGCTCAGCAGAGTCCAGATTCAGGCTCATCATAGCCGACATCCTCTTCACCACCACCAGGCTCTAGACTCCATAGGGCGGCATCCTATCCTGCTGTCGGCCTCCTTCCGAGTACATGAAGTCGTCATGATGGACTCTAATCCCCCAAAGACTTTGCACATTCAAATCCAAATTGTTGCACATTTATTGTTAAATAAATAATTGTTCATTCTCAATTAAGTCTCTCCTGATCGATTTAGACGCTCCACCTTCTGTGGTGAGGAAACAAAAGAACCAACATCTAGTCTAGTCCGTCCTTAACATTTTGAGCCCTTGCCCAGACACACTGACTGACAGTGTCAGCTGACGGTGATCCTGATACTATCGTAAGATAACGTTGACTAGCTAACGTTAGCTAATTAGTGCTTTGATGATGGAGAATTTATTGCCCTTTACTTCCCAAATGGCAGCATAATTGACCCAGCCACATTGATAAGACATAAAGATGCCTGTTCTTCTGTAGACTGAAATTCTACATCAGTGAAAGGAGAAGTATATCCACTAGCTTTATGTAAACATCACTGAAGTGAAGTTCTGGTGAGGACTTCATTGTTTTCAGTGATTTAAATATTGTCCCGTTTGCTGTAAAAGTGCCCAAAACTTACAGTTTATTTTTATATCTCAGGTTTTCTGTGGTTGTCAGGTGAGGCAAACATGCCTACTTTTGAAAAGATGGAAAATTAACAAGCCAGTGCTGCAGCTCCACAGAATGTCCAATGGTGGGTGCCACTTTCCAAAACTTCTTGGAAATGAAATAGAGACATCAGCTCAGACGACTTGGACAGAACACACCGTTGTCACCTTCTGCACTCTGTTTCTCCAACATTCTCATCCGCGCACGTTCACAGTCCTGGTGTTTAGATGTCAACTGGCGACTTTCAGCCGAATGCATCTGAAGATTTCATTTCTGCAGCAGCTGCTCAAAACGGAATGAGTCCTCATGAAGGCATCTTTGTTCGTTTTTCATTTTGCAAAGATAATAAACATTGGATTTTTAAATACTTCTGGATCTTCCCGGCTTCAAAGGAAATTTCTCCTCTGGGACGATGATAAAGTGAAACTGAAGTTAAGGTTGTCATTTACATGGTTAAATTATGACGAAGGCATAAAATCTGGTGTTTTTTAAACACATATTAACATTGATGTGAAATTATTCCAAACTGGCTTGTTATGAGTGTGTTTGCTGTTGGTGGGATATGCAGAAAAGAGATGGAGGAGCAGACTGTTTCTGGCTCTATGTTCCATTTGTGTCCCATCCAAAGCCTCTCCACATAATAAGGCAGAGAGTCGATGGTGCTGAGCCACCCACAGGACCAGTTCTCACTTTGTCTTTGAAAAGTTTAATAGGCAGGAACTGTTGGCAGAAGTCCCCGTTAAAGTTCAAAATGAGAAAGTTAATTACCTGCAGGCTGCAACTACAACAATATTATAAGAATTTTAATTCAACTTATTTCCATTTTGAGGTACTTTTCTTGAGTATCTCCACTTTCTCCAACTACCCCTTGGTAGCTTTTGTTCGACATATTAGGGTTATGGAAACTTTGCAGATGGAGATTAATAATAGATCAAACTTAATGGACTTATAAATCATGCTGTATTAAAGCTGGACCTTATTGATCTCTCGATGGAAATTAACAAGCCACCCAGCAATATAGAGTCTTTAAAATGAGCTCCACCACATGGCAGACTTAATGTAGTGTAACATATTATGTATAAGCACTTATATAGTTACAGTACAGAACAGTTTGTACTGTAACCATATGTTTGAAGTCTGAAACTTTTGTACTTTTAATTTCAGAAGTTGTCGTATTTTTTCTTCCTTATGAACCTGCTTATTTAAAGGAAAAGTATGCAGATTTCGCCACCAGGGGGCTCTCAAAAATTGACAAAAGATTACATTGAGGCTGACAGGGACTCACGGGAGTTCTCTCTGCTAGTCTCTCTTCTCTAATTGGAGTGTGTTTAACCCCTTATATTATTTATTTCTTTAATAAATGTAATGTCTTCCTTTTGCATCAAGCACTGAAAACCCATAAATATGCAGCTCAGCATAGAATTGGAGCCTCTTTTTGAACCTAATATTGTGTGCAAACCGTGCACTTCTGTCGTGTTTGCGCTCAGCTCTTGACTGTGCTATTTTGTGAGTTTGTAGGAAATAAAATAAAATGCTGCACTCACTGAAAATGAAACAACCTTGATGCAAACGCTAAAATCGATGAGTGAAAAATGATTTCACTAATCCTTCTAGTTTTATGTCACTGTTTTCTGAAATGTCACTGCAACCCCTGCACAACATCTGAACTTCTTTTTCCTTTTTTTTAACCTTAGATATCTGCTAGTTGTGTTTTTCTCTGATTTCTGTACTAACATCAGCATCAGCCAAGACTTCACTTGAAATCCAGTTATTTTTTTGTCAGCAAGCTGCCGTTTTTGCGGGAAACTTGATTTAGTCATTTCCGCTGCATCAAAGCCCTAAAAAGTCAAAGTTGCAGTCAGTTCAGTCCACAAACTGACGCTTTGGCTGCTACAAAAGCTGAACAAGAACTTTGGGGTAAACTCAAAGCCATGTTCAAGTGTGCACACCTTGTCGTGTTGAAACAAACTCAGACAGAAGAAAAATTCAGATTTAGTTCCGTGCTCGGAGGCTCTGCAGCTGCTGTCGAAGATGATGCGGAGCTTTCTGGCTCTCAGATCAAGAGAAACCCTCCAGTTCAGAGCTGTCCCGCTCTGCTGTGAGCTAGGCGACACTTTGACAGTCTTCTCAGCGAGCCGGAGGAGGATAAACAGCGGGCTGAAAACCTCACAGACAGCCTCTCACCTTAAAAACACACCTGAGGTGGCAGCCGGGGCTCAGCCGAGTCAAACAGCCTTTTAATCTCACTTTGAGGCGTCACGCTCGCTGTAGTCTGCCGCCACACCGAGAGGCGTTTTAATCATGCCGGGAATGTATGAAGTGCTGGGGCCTCGGGGCTGAGGAACGGGGGCCACCGGGGTTCAGATTGTGTTCTGATTTCTTTCAAAGGTTGAGTCGACAGAACGGAGGGATAATGCCGGCATAATGAGAATTCTCATTACAGAGCCAGGTGGGAAACTCTGCGTTTTGTCGTCGCTGTCACAGACATCAGGCGGGTCACAGCTCGGGTCGGACACAAGACCAGTGCTCGCGTGCTTCATTATGTTCAGGCTGCAGCCCCCGAGCCGCAGCCTGAACATAATTGTTCAGGCTTTTCACAGAGGACACAGAGCTGGAGCAATTACCCACAGTTCAAAGCGGCTGAGTAACAGGAGGTACATGTGTGCGTCTCACTTCCTCTTTGAACTCTTGTTGTCCAAACAAAGCGGGGGACTCTGTGTGACTGTCACAGGTTTGATGTCATCTAGCTGCACCTCATTATGACTGATGTTCATCTGGAGGGGAAATCAAACAAGTTTACCAATTCAGCCTCAAGTAAGTGAACAGAGCTACAGTCCGAGCCAGCAGGGGGCGCTAAGAAGGGCATAACAAACTGTAGCTGTCCAGTGAAGACATTGTATCCCCTTTACCACAAATGCTGTAGAGGGTTGAATTTTTCCCCATTTGAAGTGGGTAGTCCACTCTTTTTCAGAACAGGTCCACATTTAAATTTGAATCGCAGCTGTTGATTACTTCAGCCTGCCAAGTTTATTGACTCTAAAGTTGCATTTGACAGATTTAGAGAGTTTTAGTGAGATGTCCAGTTTTTTGGAGTCAGGACTCTGGTTGTTGGTGAATAAGTGTGTTAGTGTGTGCTGTGCTGTTTCGGTCACATCGATGCTCTTCACACACTAAAGGTACAGTTTCACCAGTGGTGATTCTAGAATCTGTTGGGGCCCCGTTGGGGGGGGGGGGGGAGTTCATCCCCATCATACCTGCCAGTGTCGCTTACTCCTCTTCCTCTTTTCTCTTCCTACAGACGGATACTTCGTCTTCATTTTTCTTTGTTGACTTTCATCAACACATTTTGGTTTCCATAGCAATAATGTATGCAACCCCTTAGCAGGGCAACAAGAGTCAATGCTTTCAGAGGGAGGTTTCCTACTGTCATTGCAAAATTTGCAAATTTTTGGGCCACTGCTTTGGATCTAAATCTTGTCATTCCTTGGGGGCGGCCCTACTGGCTTGGGGCCCCAAGCAGTTGCCTGGCTTGCCTGTTGACAAATCAGCGCCTCTGAGTTTAACCTATCATTTTTAATGTGTGGGCTCTCTCACATTTTACAAAATATTTTAGTGTGGGCCAGGCTTTAGTGACAGATGAATTACAGTTTATGTGTATGCGAGAGTATGCAGATTGCCCAATCAAAATAAGTTTGCGGAATAAAAATGATGTGACCATTTGTTTTAGGTTTAAACTTTGTGTGCAGAAATGTCATCTTTCTTATGAAGAAAAGTTATTCTTTCTCTGCTTTCTCAGTGATTGATGTCTTCCATATCAGTAACTTGAGGTCTGTTTTTCCAGCCAGATAACCCCACTGCAGAGGAGATAAAGAGAGTCTGACCTTTGCTCTGTCAAACACTCTCTGTGTTTGTCTCCATATCTCTGACACATGGATGTGTTGGGTTTTTATTTTACTCTCTGTCTAAGACCTCTGCTCTCGGGGCTTGGCGTATAAAGAGGAAAATAATTACTGCGGCCGTTCCTCGGGTCACACGGCAGTTAAACGCTGCGGCTCTGACGTACGTTTAAACCTAATGTTTGCCAGGGCAGAAGGTCGCAGCACTCGCCTTGTTAGTCGAACTAAAGCATGCTGTGTGATGAATAAGAACATGCGCGGAAAATGTTCTTAAAACTTTTCTATCTGGGAAGACGCTTATTGACACATTCATATTTCATCACATTGATTTGTTGTTTTTGGAGTGTTAAAATGAAGCCTCATTATAAATTATTCACATTACTAAAATCCATAATTCTGAGCATTGTGATTAATTAATGAGCTGCTGAATGTGAGGGGAATATTAATCGGTTGAGACCTTGCTGCAGGAAGCTGAGGTGTTAATAATTCACAGGTGAAACTGGCAGAGTGAGAACGCTCAAATCAGAGGAATAAAAGTCTTCATGTCTGTGTTTCAGAGTTTCTTCATGCAGCTGCAGGTGAGACGGCCGGGGCCTCGCACATCATATCGCTGCAGATGAAATATTAAAGAGCGGCTGGGTCTGCATCAGCAGCAGAAGCGAGTGAGAGCCGCCGCAGGAAACAAAGATGGACGAGTGTTTGGAGAAAGAGAGAGAGAGAGCGAGATGGTAGCAGCGACGACTTCTGATGAGAAACAGAGATTCAAATTCATCACCGTGTCCAAACCATGACGTGACGACTGCTGAGGCTATGAGAAGTAAGGTGAACCGCTGTCAGTCACAACAACTGAACACACATGCAGAGCTTTGAGTAAAACCACAAAGAAAACTCAATTTAAACGGCATCTGTAATAACTAATAGTTCAGAATCCAACTCAGAATTTCTCCATCAACGTTGCTGTGCAATATGAATCTTCACACATTTTTTTAAACTGGTCCTTCTTTCATTTTTTAAACTAATGATGGAAGAGGCTCTGTATACACAGTGTGAGATAAAGATGTCCTGAATAGAGGGGCGGGAGACCCCTATGATCCTCTCAGGTGTCTTCACTAGGGTTCGGGGAGCAGGGTCTTGCATTCTGCTGCTTTGTGATTCGCAAACCACACAGTGATACAGCTGCTGTCCAGGATGCTCTCCTCCTCTGTAGAAGGTGTTGAGGGTGGGTCGTTGTAGGTTGGCTCTCTTCAGTCTCCACAGGAAGCTGTAGAGGTGGTGTTGAGAGACCAGAGGCCTGTGCTACAAAGAGAGATCAACATTAGGGTGTCGTTTGATCGTGGCTTCTCTCTCTACGTTTTTCAGCGTTTTATCTTTAAAGTGAATGAGTACGGAATCAGTGAGAGAGAGCGAGGAATGACATGCAGGAAAGGAGCAACAGGTCAGATTCCAACTTGGCCTGCCCGCTTGCAGGACTCTAGCCTCTGTACATGGGGTGCGACCTAACCGCTATTGGCCATCTGCGGCCCGTTATTTGGCTTCTCTTGACTGCAAATAATAAGGCTTACAATATCCCTGTATTATAATTAGTGCACAATAGATCTGAATGTTAGAACTCCTGTTTTCTAGACATATTTGTTTTTTCATATGTGGCATGTCTGACAGTTTAAGACGTTATATTTCATCTGCAGCTCTGATGTTATACAGAGCAATATGGTGTTATCAAAATGAATATAAAAACTTCACTAAAAGCAGTCAGAAAACGTGTTTTCATGTCTTGTAAAACGTAGAATATGTCAGCTTTGTTTAGTCTCCGTTGCAGAATGAAAACTGTTAAGACTTAATGTCTTTAGTGAGCCTAATATTTTATATTAAAAAAAATCATACGGGGAAAGTACTTGCTGGTGTCTCTCCCTCCTCCCCTCTCACGATCAGCTCACAGAGCTCCACGATGAAGAGATCTGAGTGGTCAACAGTTAAAGTTTGATACAGGTGGATTTCTTACTCTGAACATAAACCACTCCGGAGCAGGTTATGTTCAGCATGAGTTACGATGGTGATCTACCCCAGTAAGACGTGAACCCCCTTATCGGTCCTGAAAACCCAGAGTTAACCCTGTTGTACCTTGATAAATGAAAATCCTGCTTCATACAGTAGTAGCCTATAGGCCCCCTCGTGAGGTCATTGGAGAGATACAAGCTGTCCCGTTTTTCAGGGCTTAAAACATGCAAAGAGCTGAGCATGTTGGGGAGGTGGGTGTCTTTGTCATTAGTCTGTGATGTGATTTTATAGTCCATTAGAGCCTGGATGCCGCAGGTGTCACAAAAGTGGATTTTTGGATCCTCTCTGCTTGCATATTCTTTCTAGATCGCTTGAGAAAGCTGAGCCCTTGCTCACCCGAGAGCCCCTCTATGCCGTCATCTAAAGGCAGCATCTCATGCTCTCAGAAGGGTGCAGACCTCAGCTGTCAACCATGGCTTCCAGTTGGTAACAGGCTTCCTTTATACACAGTATTAACAACAAGCATTCGCACAAGCCCGAGGGGCCACTGAGTCCAGCCACGCTGCAATCTCGGAGAACGCCGCCATCTCAGCCAAATCCCATCTCAGAAAAATCCCTCTTCACAGATATGTTCCAACTTTTTGGTCTCACAGCTTTGTGTGTGTTTTGGTTCTGCACAGAAGCTCTTTGTCTAAAAAAAACTTCTTTCACATTCTTGGTGATGATGTCGTCTAGTTGAATTCTTCTAGAGGATTCTCTCCAGACTTTCTTTCATCAATAATTTTGATTTACTGACCTACAAACCCATTTTGCTTCAGTTGTACTGTTTTAAAGGATTAGAAGAATTAGAAAGTACTCAGTGAAATGTCTCCACAAAAAGGGAAAAATAACAGTGTATACTCTGATGGGGATAATTTTATGGAAAGTTGGGGGGGGGGGACTTTTCTCTATTGCACATGCCAGTCTCTTTCCAAACTGATGCTTATTTCAGAAAAAGTGAAGATAATTAAACCAACCACAAAGATTTTTTATAGACTTTGACTTTGTAGAGCAGACAGACACAGAGCTGCTGTGATCAAACCTCGAGTCAGATCGACCTTTTCACCTCAGGTCTATAAAAACCTCGATGAAAACTTCCTTTACTTGCCACATCTCTTTTTTCCAAATTGTTAAACTTTTTAAAAACACATTAGAAAACTTCTTGTTGCTATATCGTTGTCGTGTCTGTGTCAGGAGGAAGTCTAAAACTTTTTCAAGTCTCATCGCAAACCAGGCCAAAGTTCCTAACACTGATTCCTCTTTTAATATAACTGGACCTGAACACACACACACACACACACACACCGGGGGCGGGTCAGTCAGTGTCTGAGTCGTCAGCGAGGTCGGTTACTTCCACTAATTGGCGGCTGATAAAAATGCAGCCGCCTCGTTGTTGTTCAGACGGAAAAAGACGAAAACACAACAGAGTATAAATGGGCATTAAAGAGAAGCGAGCACATCCACTTTCAGAGGACAGATGCATCATTTCAAGTCCGGAAGAGCGGAGGAAAGAAGTGAAGAGCGATGGCAAATAGATAATGAGATGGCTAAAAGCTTGATCTTGAGAATAATTTGCTTCTTTTGCTGGATGGCCTCGAGTGGGAGAGCGTTAATCAAAGGTTAGAATGAAATAAACTTTGTTCAAAGATCCTTTTCCCCAAACATTTAAGACTTGGAGGGTGAGAACAGCAGAGGGAAAAAATCCAATTATTTTCGTCTTTTATCACTTCACTCGTTACAAATAAGACACGCTCTCTGAGAAGCAACAAAGTTTAGTTTTATAATTGCTGTTTTACCACCTGCCAGTTCAGCTAACAGTCACTCTGTCTCTGTCCTCCCCTCGATCGCCTCTCCACACAGAGATAATCAGCCCGCTCCAATTAGAGCCGTCGCTCCTTCTGACAGGACGTAGTCGGCGATTGTTTATGAAATTAGAACCAAATGAACAGTGGTGAAAATAACATTAATATTTTTTTTGAGAGTCTTCCTGCTGTGCCTCAAGAATCAAATTTAAGCCTGTAGAATACAGAGCTGCATGTCGAGGCTACTGCTGCCTTGATCTGTTGGTTTTTTAGTCCGCTTGTGACAAATATTTGTTTGGGATCCGAGCCAATTATTCAAAACACAGAAAAAAGAAAAGGACAGACTCGATCTAACAGTCAATTGACCCCCACATTAGCTGGTAGACCAGCAACTCCTGTTTTCAGAGGGCTAAAATTCTTGTTTTTGTCAATGGAGCCTGGAGTGATTTCACACACCAGACTCCATTGACAAAAACAGAGATTTAACCTTGCAGAATATGGGAGCTGCCGGTCTACCCCTGGCTTGATAAGATTGTTTGTTGTATTCAATTTATTACAAATATTGTGCAGAATCTGAACTATATTTTATTACATTTACTCTCAAAACTATCTGATTGAGGCAGCTCGGCACCAACAACGGCCATCTTTTCAGTCAAATGCCGTTTTTGTCAATGGAGTCTGGTGGCTTCTGTTTGAAGGGGAAAAAAAACCTTAATCTGTTTCAAAAATATGCATTTACAAAATGTAAGCTCTTAACACAACATTTAAGCTAAAAGAAGTGGGAACACCTGCGTGACTGTTCACTGCCTGTACTGGAGAAGAAGCATGTTTCCTGCATGTGCTGACATTGACATGTTCCTGACTCAGTCATCTGAAGATTATGTTCTTCTTAGATTAAATGTTACCTTACATTATGGTGCATCACATCCTACCTGTGACTTATTCTGTTCACGTTTAATGGATTTAAATTTTCATCTTGTCTCCATGCAGGGACCAGGCCTCCTGCAGATCTTATTTACACTCTGTAGCTGCAGCTAGCGTTTTATAAATGTTTGTTTCTCAGGGTTTTTTTTTTGTATTATCTGGTGGGTAGAATCTAAAATCCCTGCAAATAATCTGACATGTAACATGTTAAGAGATGAAAATCCTTGAGGAAACATCATGAAAATGTAAATACAGAGAGAGAAGAAGAGAGCTGGATGTTCTCTAAAAACAAATGATCAGAAACAAACAGAAACCAATAACCTGTTCACCCTCCTCCTCCTCCTCCTGCGTCCTTCAAAATGTAAAAATCTCTCTTGGCGTCAACCGCACCCTGCAGCCATGACGGAGAGAAAATATGAAAAGAGGAAAAAGGACAACATCAACAGAACAAGGGGATGAAATTTCAGCGTGAGGGCGAAAATGAAAAACGACATAATAAAGCGATTCTATTAAAAAGCCATCTGACCGTTAATAAAAGTAATGATTTGATGAGAACGTCCCGCTGCAGAGCCAGAGGCGGCACAGGATGAGGCGGAAGAGGAGGTTCGACTGTCTTTTTTTTTTTTTTTATGCTCCAAGAAGGAGAAATGAGAGGAAATGTGTGTGTGAGGAGGAGGAGGAGGGGGGACAACATAAAAAACAATTGCTGCCTCCCCGTCTCTGACTTAATGAGATTTGCTGTTTTGCTGCCGCTGTGGCTGGGGCTTAGGTATTATTTGTTGTTGGAGGTGATGGCAGGACTGGATAAAGCACATCTCGCAGCCAGCCATCTCCTTTCTCATCTTCTGCAGAATATCAGCCTCACCTTCTGTCAGTCTGCAGGTCCCATACGCTGCATACTGAGACACACACGGGCCCTTTCCAAAAAGCCACAGTTCAGAATGGAGTGCAGACTTTTCAGTAGAATGAACCCTCGTGGTCATTTGGTAGGCATTTTGTTTGGTCCACCTCAGTGAACATTTCAGCATGGATACTAACTTTCGGGTTTTGTGTAGTATAGGTTTGGATGCAGCCTTTAAGAAAATATTTTTTTACACTCACAATGCCGTGCAAAATGTAAAACATCACTTCACGTGCGCCTCCAAATCCAAACAAACGAGGATGAAAAAAAAAAAAACAGGATGGATGAGGCTGGCTCGGGTAACGTGGGGGGGGCACATTTACAGGGACTAACACAGCAACATATAGGTTGGGAGATTTTTCATTAAAAACAGCTACCTTATTTTAGTTACTTACCTAAATGTGGACTTACTAACTGTCAATCTAATAATATTATTATAATAATAATAATAGGCCTATGACGCCTTTTTACTTTAATTTTAAATATCAAAGAACAATGACTAGGACAAATGTAATGCTGAGCTGTCTACCGAAAACAAAAGAAGTTAAACATAGCCGGGCTTTCTTTGAGTTAGCTGGCTTAACAAAGCCTGAAACTGAAGTTAGAGATAAACCGTATCACAAAGCTGGTTATGAACTTTCTCTGTTATCTCATGAGTTCTTCTTCAAGCTGTTTGCTAAAAGAGGATGTGCCGCCAGCGTCAGTCAGACTGAATGATCATCAAATGATGATGAACGATGATGAAGACAAAGATGTTATTGCAGTAAAAAAACACACTGCTGCTGCACTAAAGAGAACACACTGCAGAAAATGACTGAATTCTTTTTATTTATTTTTTTTTTTACAGTTAATCAGTTGAATTTGTCATCCAACAATCTGTCGTTGCTTCTTAGTTTCTAATGACAACAACTCTAAAACTTTTACAATGATGCCCACAACTTCTGCAGAATAACCAGGAACTATAATTAAGTCAGACAGCATTTTAAGTCATGAAAAATATGTGAAAATAAAAGAATATAGTCTGCTGGTGAACTTTGTCATGGTCAATGTCCAAAAAAAGGGTTGAATGACGCATCCTGAACTAAAAGGTTAAAAGAATAAAAGAAAGTCTGAATATGAACCTTATATGAGCTTTGTTGCAGAAACCATCCTTTTTATTACATTTACAACATGAATGCACACACACACACACACACACACACACACACACACACACACACACACACACACACACACACACACACACACACACACACACACACACACACACAAAGTGTATGCACACAGTGGATGACGCTTGATGCATCGGGATAATAAGAGTTTGTGTTTGTGTTTTTGCAGTAAGGAGCTTCAGGGTCCAAACAGACGCTCTTCCCCTCTGAGCTGGTTCTTAATGAACTCTGAGATCCAGAAAAACAGAGAGAGAGGAGGAGGAGGAGTAGGAGGGGGATAGAAGAAAGGTAGAATAAAAGATAAAGAGTATGAAAATGTGAGATGAGAAAGGAATGGGGAGGAGGGTTATTTTCAATTCAAGGGAATGCAGGAAGAGGAGTGGGTCAGGTTTGGTCCTGCTGTATAACTTTATGACACAGAACTCAAAAAAACACATCAGAGCAAGACAAATTATTTTGAAGGTATCAAACTGAAAAATAGAGAGAACGCCACTCCCACCCTAACACATGAACTATCTCTGCCTCACATCCTTCCTTGCCGGCTTCCCCCCCTTTTTTTAACCTACACCTCCTCCTCCTTCTTTTTCTGCAACTCTCTGAATATTTGTATCCACACTTTACCCGTAAGATCTTTTTTATATTCCTTCATATCTATGATTTGTCTATTTGTACCTCTTCATCATCCTCTTCTCCTTAACTCCTCTCTCTGCTGTCCAAAAATGTCCTTGCCTGCTTCCCTTTATTACTTTCTTTCTCTTTAACTGTCTCCTCTGCTCTCCTCCTTACTTATCAGCGTCACTGTCCTCTACTCCATCTCACTATTTCGACCTATTTTTTACCTTTTCTGCTCTTTTATTCATCGCTCACTATTTTACTTTTCCTTCTCTTCTTTATTTTTCTTGTATTGTCGATGTCTGCATTGCGCCTCCTTTTTCTTCACCCTAGCTCTTCCACTATTCTCCTTACTTGCATCCTTCTTCCCATCTCTATCCTTAGGGCCCTAAGGGGTTCCTCGTGAGTGGGGAATACGCATCCCTAAGAAGTTTCCCCACTTTGCTGGCAGCTGTTCGACATTACCTAACACCTTCCGTACACCAGAAAAAAAGAACTTTAAAAAAGACTAACAACACTGTCTCACATCTAAAGACAATGTGTCAACAACTCAAAGTTTTTAGTCACAGACTAAGATTTTGCAAAGACTTCACTCACTCTAATTATTCCTTAATTATTCCTTAATTATTCCTTCCTCCTTATAACGGTTATTTCCCATTGTGCAACTGGTATAAATTTACAACTTCAACTTTTGGGGAAAAAAAACTAAAAGAAAGAGAAATTGGTGGAGTTGAGAAAAGAGCAGGAATGTGGGATACTCCAAAACAATCTTTGGATCATTAAAAGTTTGGTGAATATTTTGGTTTTTCATTTTAGAAGAGAAAGAACACTAAAAATGTCCAAATCCTTGAGATATAACGAAAGTATTTATTGTTTGTTAGTAGACAACAAATCGTGACTGGAGAGCGATCACTTTATTCTGTTTCTGCTTCGAGGTTTGAGGTCCATTTTTAATACTGCCAGTGCAGCAATTAACCTTCATAAAAAGTCTCAGAGTACCAAAATTATTACGGATGAATTCCTGAAACAAGTGTTGATTCAGAAAAAGTTTAAACCACATGGGCAGCTTTGACTAGCTTTAAGAGAAAAAATACTTTTGATCCTCATTATAGCTTCAAAGCTCCTGATCAAATGGAGACTGTATTTCACAAATCTGTCTTGAAGTCTAATTTTTATCACATTTGAGATAAAATCCAAATAACAATAGATCTTCTTAAACCAGTTATAGTCCTCATTTATTTTTTTGAAGTACTCTTAAAGATAGTTAAACATATGAAACGTGAAAGTGTTTTAAATCATTGTATTTGTAGAAATCTTTCTCTCTTTTAAGGCAAATATTTCAGGGCTTTTAATGTACTAAATATACTAAAGTTCCTGTGTTAGAGCAATTCAATTTAAATCTCTGCTCTGCAGCCTGTCCAGCGACACTAAGACTTCATTAAACTGCAAGAGAAGAAGAAAAAGTGTAGAAACCTAAAAATGGTCTCTGGTGTTAAATCCATACGTCCGTTCATTCCTCAGTAGCAGAAAAAAAAACAAAAGAGTGTAATTACATGAAGCTTTCTGGGCCTAATGTGGGATTGATTCGTAACTGCAGGACATCCTTGAACCAGATCCTTAAAAAAGAAGAGAAAGGCGCCGTAAGTGAATTTAAAAATGCAAGAATAATTACACATATACTGCAAACTAATTAAGAAACTGTGAACTCTGCGGCCTCGTTCCTTCCTCGCAGTGATTACAAGACTCATATTTCACTCTCGCTGCTCGCTCTGCGGCTGCAAACGGACGGAAGCAAACTCGACCGAATTGGACTCGTGACATCAGACACAGGCTTGAAAAAAAAAAAGAAAAAAGAATTAAAAGGGAAGAAAGTCAGACTGTGGTTACTATTTCAAAGTCTTCATATTAATTGTGTTGGAGAGAAAGTCTGTCTGCTGAGAAACATGGATATTTTTATAATTCAATGGATGTAATTTATATCTGCAGACAGCAGAATAAAGGGACCACAGACCAGCAGAGCCCGGTCAGAATGAACGCCTGAAACCATACAAATAACTTATTATCAAAAATATAATAAGCCTAAGAAAAATCTCAGAAGTGAATTCTCTTACTTTAGATGACAATAGTTAAGTTTAACAAAGTAAAAGCTGCTTGTGGTTAAACAATCATCTTCCTAACAAAAAGGTCTACTCTGTAGGGATCTTTTCTGTAATGTTGTCAGACACTAAGAAGAACAATCTGAACCGGTCAGTTACAAAAACAAGTCTTTATGAACGGACTTTGATCACATTGTCCAGAAGGATTGCTTTGCAGACATCACAGCTTGTTTCATTGCTGCAGGCTAAAGCACTGTACTGCAGCAAATCCAGAACTTTTTGCAACTGTAACATTATTTGTATTCCTCCTGGAATAAACGTATGAAGTCACACAGAAGGGAAAGAATACTAAGAATAAATAGACACTGGGTAATCAGACACAGGTGAGACTAACAACACAGGTGAAGACAATCAGGACGATTAACACTGGACAGAAACCAGATAAAGGGAGGAAGTAAGACAGGACAGGAAACACTGGGGACAAGAACTACAAAATAAAAACAGGAAACACAAAAGACGCAAAGAGAACTCGAGAATTTAATAGTAACAATACACACAGGACATAGAGAAACACAAAGGTAATAAATGACAAAATAGAACAGGTAACATTAAAAACTAAGCTTGGAAATAAAGCAATAAAAAAATACACGTAAGGGAAACAAGAAAGCCGAAGGAAGGAACCGATAAAATAAAACAGGAAATTAATTCTAAACACTGAATTAACAAAATCTAAAACTAAACAAGAACATTTCATGACAAAAACAAGTCAAAAAAATGTAACCAGGTACAAAAAGTATTACAATTACCTTCTAAGCATCCATTTGAAATATGATAAATCATATTATCTATATCAAAATAATGCAAATTTTGATTCCAGAATAAAATGCATGTCGGTGGTAAAAGAAAATCTGTAATAAATAAATCCTCCCTTAGCTCCTCTCAGCGGCATCTTTGCGGCGCTCAGCCTCGTCTCAGAGACTGAGTTAATTAAGGTGAAAGTCGTGGAGAAAAGACGGTAAAGCCGCGGCTCTGGGCTGCTTATCTCGGAGGTGTGAACAGGTATTTACTCCAGCTGGGAGAGACGCCAGCCCAGAAGCTACCATGCTAACGCCGGATTAGCGGCGGGGCTCTGTCAGTCTGGTTTCACCGGGGGCCACTTCCGGGGAGCTGATCTGTCGGCTGTGTTAATGCCCAGAGAGAGAGAGAGGACAGAAGGACGTTCTGCAGGTAAACGTGTCCCTGCTCTGTGATCAAACACTCTTTCAGAACTCTGACGTTGGTTTTACATAAAGTGGCATTCTGTCCCCATGTTTCTGGATCAGTTTGAGTTCAAACCTTGTGCCTTTCACATAAAATGTCACAATATGGCAGAATAAACACATCATTCAGTCTTTATCAAAGCGCCAATTCATTCGTTTTTTTATCTCAAGCCACATAAAGGACTTTACTCATTATTTCATTATCTACAAAGACCCAACATTAATCCATCATGATGAACAGCCCTCTGCTAAAATGTGTTAGACACCGAGTTATACATCAAATGACACTGTGTCTCATATATACTCAGTCTAATATAAATATACCACCAGACATTTTCAAGCTATTCTGTTGGCATTTACACTTCTTTCTGCTAACAATTCCTCTAAGCAATGTGGATAATGTAATTATAGCCATGTGGTTCTCTTTGCACTGAATCTCAACTGTGCAATACTCTGGCATGTATACTTCTTTTCTTACTTCCAATGTGCATATGTAGGTTGTTTTGCAAATGTAAATCAGGGCATTCCTCGCATACACAAAAATGCATATACCATGAATTCTGATTTCATGGTCTGTCTCCTTACCTAAACTCTCTCATCCGGGTCTACACTCCTTCTTCCTGCCCACTACGCTCTGCCAATGAAACACGTCTGGTCCAACCTTCACTACAGGGCTCTAAGTCTCTTCTGCTTTGTTCAATCAATCGATCAATCTTTATTTCTATAGCACATTTAAAACAACCTTGATTGACCAAAGTGCTGTACAAGTGTAAAAAAAAAAACACAATGTAAAAACAACAAATAAAATAACATATAGAATGAAACACAATAAAAACACAATAAATAGGAGCATGAAAAAAATGTCAAAATGTAAAAGCTCAAATTGTATTAAAAGCCAGAGCAAAGAGGTGAGTTTTATATTCACAGGTACACTGTTCCACGGATTGAGAGCAGCCACAGCAAAAGCTCTGTCACCTCGGGTTTTTCACCTGCACCTTGGAACATCCAAGAGCATCTGGTGTTGAAGAGTACTCTGCTCCTTTCAAGGGAAAAGCTGTGAAGTCACACTGGGAATTGTGCAAAAATATAAAGGTTTTTTTAATTTCAAACTATTCAAAGTTCCTGGTGTCAATCTACTTCTCGTACATCTGTAATCTGCAGAAGAAGCCGAGCTCTGTAGACTCGTGCGGGTTTTATAACTAACTTTTAAATCCTCCTGCTGTGGCTGTGATCAGCTGTGATTAACTTGACAGACGGACTTCAAATAGCGTCAGTCTTTGTCAATCAGGTGTCACCTTTAGAGGGAGTCTTCAGTCAAAATCACTGACTGGAAGAATGAAGTGAAGAGGAGGGATGAATGAATTTAGTCCTTTGATTTTATCTTCATGTCGTGAACACTGACGCTCTTAAGACTCTGGCTTTAAGAGAAGGCGCACAACAGAACAATCATAACAACATGGCCGTTCTTTATTCTTGTTTTATTTGTATGTTTGGAATGATTTGTGCCTCTGTGTGTTTCTTTTTGCACGTTCTCATCTTTAAGTCGCTGCTCAGGTCTTTTTGGAGGATTTTATTCAGCTGATAAAGAAATTGCAGCTTGAAGAAGTACGAAAGAGGAGGATGGACAGGGGACAGGAGGAAGAGGAGGAAACGACTGAGCAGAGTTGACTTTGAAGAGCAGCTGGAAGATTGGGTTAATCCACTCGGCAGATTTGGCGTCACAAAGAGAGAAGAGGAGGACGACTTAAAGCCTCTCTCGTTCTTTTCCTTCGTCCTTCTCACCGTTCTTTTTCTTTCATTCTCTCTCCGACGCCCTGTCACCTGCTCAAAGAGAGGTAATACTGAGGATTGTGACGCCATCAAAAGAGAAAAAAAAGTACTGCAATCCATTCCTGAACCCTGGATTCTGAAAACTGTCTTAAAAATTAGTAAGAATAATTTTTGAGAAGTTCAAACCACCTGAAGATATTTTTCTTTGACATACAAGGACAGTTTCAACTAAATGTCAAATGTGTTGGTTATCTTTATGAATAACTATGGTCGCTGTCCATAATGATGATAGCCTAACTAAACCAATGCAGCCTTAAAGAATATGAATTCCTTTTTAACTTCCTCCTCAATCTCATAGATTATGCATATTGCTGTAAGGCAGGAGTGTGTGGGTAAACCTCGGTCAAAGGCTAGACTGTCCTTCTGGATCGTAGAAGTTACCCATCAGGCAGTGGGGCAGTGCAGGGTATTCGCAGGTATACGCCGTCCACAGCTTTCGTGCTCTATCTCTCTCTAGACAGCCAAGACAGACAACTTTCTGCCAATATTTTTTTGGGTTTGTCATTGAATAAAATATAACCGAAAAGGCAAGTTCACTGTGTGGACCTCCCTAGACTGTTATGGCCAAGACGAGCTGGTCATAACAGTGCGTTGTGTGGACTGAACACGGCGCCCACGGATCCTGTTGGAAGCTCTACAGAGTCCCTGTGCAAATGGAGTATGTAGCTGGGATGAGAGATCTTTATATATGGAATATCTGGGCATGCCGTTGATACTGTTGTGTCTTTATTAACCACATCATGTGTCAGGTAGGGACATAAGGAAAATGTATCTGGCTGGAGAGATAATCTCCTCACTAAGAGAACAACAGTCGCACAGTTTCCGACAGGTTTGTGATTATTCTCCCTGCTTGTCAACAGAAACGGTTCGCTCTCAGAGGAAGATATCAGACTCTGGTTTCTGTTTTGGCTCCAGCTTTCTGAGCCCATCTGCAGTTTTTTTTTCCAGACCAAATGATTGAGTTTGATGGTGGTGGCAGCACATGTTGGAGGTTTTGGAAACAGTTTGGTGTTTTTTTCCCCCCCTGTGATCCTGGAGACTAATGTGGCAGAGGGAGAACCGGCATTGGAGGGGCCAAAGTCTGCTCAGCATCAGTGATAATGAAAGCTGAACATGCAGCAGACGGACACGGACACATGAGATTGATCATTAAATCAGAGTGTGTTTGGAGGATCAAAATCAGGGAACCAAATAAAGGTGGTAAAAAGGGAAAACATGGAAAGACATATCTTTGATTTTGCTATTTTATATAATGCACATGCAAGATGTTTATAGTGTGATTTGTCCAACCTGCTGCTGCTGTATTATATGTTGATGAAGTGGAGCCATGGAAAATATAAACCCTTCATTAATCTTTTAAAGACTCTTACAAAACACAACTTAAATTATTATGTCCTGACTAAAATGCCACAAAAAGTGGTTTAGGGTGTCTGTTGCTCGCTTACAAAACAGCGACAAAAACGGCTCCTCCTTACTTTAACTCTCTGATCCAGGTCTACACTCCCTCCCACCCACTACGCTCTGCCAATGAAAGGCGTCTGATCCAACCTTCACAACAGGGTCCTAAGTCTCTGACTAGACTCTTCTCCTCTGCCCCCCCCCCAGCTCCAACTGCCTTAGTAAGTATGAAATGTAAATCTTTCTGGACACTTGTATAGTCTCAGCTCAGTAATTCCCTCAACGAGTAGCTCAGTGGAGAAACCAAAATGGAGAAAATAGTGTACTTGTTGGGGACTATTTTCAGCAGCATGAATACACACTTGGGACTGTTGGGCAAGCATTTGGGGATTAGTGGGATTTAGTTGAAATAAACCTGTTTTTTAATGTATTTCCCTTCCATACCAACACAATGTGGTAGATCAACAACTCCTGTGTTCTGTGAGGTAAAATGGCATGTTTGTAGAGAGTGATGGAACAGCTGTTTGTGGTTTAAAAAATCCTCTTCCTCCCCTTCCTTTCACAACATAAAAGAAAGGATCCCTACGGAGATAGACCTTTTTGTTAAGACATTCAGAATAACTATCTGAGCCTGTCGGTGACAAAAATCCACTTTTTTGTTGACACACTTTGATCCATCAAGGATTATGTTGCAGACATAACAGCCTGTTTCACTGCTGCAGGCTTAAGGAATCTACCGAAGATATTCAAGTTGTTTGCTCATTTTACTCAAAAAGTCAATTTTTAAATTGCTTAAATTACCCCTTTAAATATGACCCAGGTGGGTTGTTAGGGTAAGTTGGTGCAGATCATCACTGGGCATGCATCCATATGGGACACTCCCCTTTACTTTAAAGGCTTTAAAGTTCAAAGGTTCCCCCTTTAGCTCTCAGACTTTGACACATGCTCCAGAGGACTCCAGTGCTTGACTACATGAGCCTTTTATGCACATTTCCTGTAAGTCCATAGCCCTACAGACAGAAGATATGAAAGAGTGAATCCCACGATGATCAGCGCGGGGACTGTGTGACTCTGCATCATTAGACAGAAACATAAAAAGATGACTTTAATCTGGACACTTTGCATAGTCTCTGTTGGCATCAATGTAAATAATTTTGATCCAGACAGTCTGAGAGACGTGTACATCATCTAAATTTCGATTCAGATTTATTTAATCATTTTGGTATTTTCTATTTTTTTATTTTTTGGGGGGATTTTTTGCCTTTGCCTTAGAGAGAGAGAGAGAGAGAGAGAGAGAGAGAGAGAGAGAGTGGAATGACATGCAGGAAAGGAGCCTGCAGGTCAGATTCAAACCTGGGCCGCCTGCTTGGAGGACTACAGCCTCTGTACATGGGGCGCACACACCAACCACTGTCCCACCACCTGCTGTTCAAATCAATATTTATCAATCAATCTTTATTTGTATAGCTCAAATTCATTACAAATGTTATCTCAAGATTCTTTACAAAAAAGCAGGTCAAAGACTTTACTCTTTGTTATATTACCTACAAAGTTACAGCTGGTCTGATGTTTCAGTTTAAAAGCTGATCGATGTGTGGACAGATGTCTGGGCTTTAAGATAAAAACATTTCTTTAGTTCTTTTAGAGAAGTGAACATTTTTCTCAGATTCAGCAGAAACCTTCAGGTAAGTTCTTGTACTGCAGAAATCTCCTGTTCAGCCTGAGGAGAAGTGAAAGAAACATCAAAACATTTGATTTCCAGCAGCCGTACGTCCCCGAGGCTTCGTCCTCTGTTCTCCTCCCTGCACCCCGACGTTCATCCGACTGTTGTAAACTCTGTGAATGCTACAGATGTCTTCATGCTCTCAGGATCAAAACCCCTCACCTGTTTGTTTCTGATCAAGCTGTCTCGTCCTCGAGGAGAAGTTTCTTTGGAAGTTCAGAGTTTTGTTCTTCTGGGAAAAGTTGAAACCGACAGAAGCATTGATAAGTGCAAAATGAATGTATTTCATTTGGAAATCAAGTACAAGTTGGTCTTTTATTTGGGGGGGATTATGCAACACTTAAACAACACTTAGATTCATTTAGCTGATCAGCATCCAACAAGGATGTTCAACACAATACAAACATACAAGAAATCATATGGAAATCAAAAATATGTCAGGAAAATGAAAAAAGGAAAAAACACATTTAGGGGGTTTAATGATGATGAGATAAATATCTAGTGATCAAGAAGATTTGAAAGACTAATGTCCAAGTTTGATGAATGGAGAGAAAACATAAAGGGGGAAAATCTCAGAAATATCTTCTGGTTCCGGTTCTTCAATGTAGTGACTATCTTGAAATGCACGCTAAGCAGTGCAGTTGGTTTACCAAGCAGCCTTATTTCTATTACTTTCCCTGCAATCAATTTAACTGAAATGTGAACATGTTTCACAGCACAAGAAGAGATTGACATTTTTTTTTTGGGACTTCTTGTTTTTGCATCTTAAACGCATTATATTTGGTCTAGGATGTTTCACTTTCAAAACTATCATCATGAGCAGGAAAATATGTATACAGGCCTGGAAGCTGACTCCTCTCTTGAATCTGTTGGTGATGGTTTGATTCCACTTCAGCACACACAACCACGCATTTTCCTGCAAAAACAGTGTGTATAAACAGAAACGTAACACAATAAAGACAAATAAAGTCACATCTCATGAACGTGTCGCGGCTGAATCCGAATGCAAAGAGATTGTGCCGTGTCTCTACAAACATTAAAGCGCTGTGAGGGGATTAAAGAGCTTCTTCCCCTCCTGCTGAGGTTTGATTCTCCGCTGAAGCAGATTTAACGTCACACCTCTCCACTGCACTTGAACAGATTTTTTTTTTTCCTACCTCGCTGTTTCATAACAAACGGCTAAAAGACAGAAAGAATGGAGCGCTGCCACGCTGAACATCAATGCTTTGTCAACACCAAAAGCTTGAACATTGTGTGGATGACTTCACTTCAACAAAAGTGCACACGAGTGATAGTAAGTAAAGCAAGTCCAACATCCGCTGACTTCCTGCAGAGACTGAAACCTCTCGCCTCACTCTGAAGAACTCACCGATTTGATCCAGCAGAAAAACGCTGACATGACGAAACACTCACTCTTCTTTCCCCTCGAGATGTCGTTGAAGCGAAGATTTTAGACCAGTTCCTTAAACATTCAGAGGATGCCACTTTATCTGGACAGTCCCTGACGGAATTAAGATCAGAAGGTGCACAGTTGATACTTCGATGATACTGGACCCTTTAAAACTAATTAAGAAATGTTATATTAAAGGGGAATTCTAGTTTTTTTTTTTAAACCTTGGTGCTATTTAAACATTCTTTGGGGTCTAAACTTTAAATAGAAAAAAAAATAGTTCTGGATCGCTCCAGTAGATTTCTTTAACTTGCAGCAGTGAAACATCATCCTTAAAGGATCAAAGTATGTCCACCAAAAGTTGTTTTTGTCACTAGCCCTTTTCAGACTGCGTTTCTGCAAAAGCGCTGTTTCTAAGCTCAGTTGTCATTACGTCTTTGTACGTTCATATTGATTCTGCAATGACGTAATACTCTTGTCCCCATGATTTCAGTCAGACGTGCATTCAACACACAGCGCTGCACTCCCTCCACTGGCTCAGCTGATCCCGTCTGGCCCCTGCTAGAGGGGGGGATCACTTCAGTGCGCCAATGGGGCTACTGACAAGGCTCATATTGTTCTTCTAAGTGTCTGACGACATTTCAGAAAGGATCCCTGCAGAGAAAAAAGCTTTTTTCCTCGAAGAGGAAGATTATTTGTGAACCTCAAACAGCTGTTGCATCACTCTTTACAAAGACACCAGACTACATTAATAAAAACTGTAATTCTATCTTGCAGAAGATGTGAGATGCTGCTCTGCTGCTGCCTTCATCAGTTACATGTCTAAACAACATGTATTTGTTTAAAACACACTAAGCAATCTGTTTGGACAAGAGTAGTTTCATGAATGCTGACATGCTGATTAAAACATACACATAGGGCCCTGTGTCTACTAAAGCCGCTTTATGCGCTGCTAGTGACATTTTTAATACAAGGCCAATGCAGTTCAGCGTTTCTCAGCGTTTTGAGTGCCAAAAAAGTGTTTTCGCTGCGCTCATAGAAATCTCAGTTGAAAATAGTTAAAGCCTGGAACACTGCACTCATAAATGTCTCTTCTCCCTCACTGACCTATTAAAATCAAGAAGGGGTGTGACTTACAATATCTGCTTTGTCAACCACGATGGCGGAGGAGAAACTAATCTCATTTACAATTTCTAGGTCTATTAGCTGCTGCTAATGTCATGACATCATTCCTTCACATTATTTTCATGATTTGCACACTATTATTATTATAGCTATTTCAATCAACCTAACAGTCATATAAGGGAAACAGAATTTAAATTTTGTAACTCAGCAGCAATGAGTGCCGGTGGAGGTGGTGTGAAACTGAGGTCGTGGGCACTGCCAGCTCAAAAAGCGCTGTTAATGGACAAAGGCTCTTATAGTGGAAATATTGTGATAAAATCAAACTCTAATCTCTCCGATTTCTATCTTGATTGAGACATTTTAGAAGTTTGTAAGCATTTCAGTCAAAAATGAAAGTCCAGAAAGCTGCCAGTGAATTCTGCCGCAGAAACATGATGCTGCACAGAGCAGATATTTTAGGAGCGGGTAAATGAGAGTGTAATATGAACACAGAGAAAACAAAATGAGTTTCTGATGGTGGTTTGTATTTATGAGTATTTATGTAAACCTGTGTTCTACTGTGTTGGAAGATGTAACATTAATATTTTTTTCCCCCCACTGTGAGGATTTAAAATTAGAAAGCTCATGTGTGTAACGAGCAGCCGGGGATTTAATTCCTGGAGATAAAAAGGAGAGAAGGACAAAAAAAACTCAGCTTGAGATGTTTTCTTTTAAAGCAGGAACAGCTAATGTAGGACAGGAATCCCAAAAGGCTAACATCACTGCTGCTGCAGCCCTTCCCTTGGGCAGCAGATCGCCCTCCCCATGATGCTCTGCTGGATGCAGAGGGGAGAGAGGAGGATTATGGGGGCCTTGGAGACCAGTTAGGGTCCTTCTTCATCCACTAAAACTTCTCTCTTAGGCTGCAGTTGCTGTCGCAGCTGTTTGGACAAAACAACAACACCCTCCGTCACCGCTGCTGGCTGGCTGCCTAATGGTCGCCATGAAAGGAGACAGAAGAGGAAACGAAACAAAGCAGGAGCACTTGAGACGCTCCTCCAGGGCTCTCAGGGGGGCCCCAGGGCCAAGCACAGGGCCTGAGAACCAAGAGTGTTTGCAAACATATGATGAGATGATACAGGACCCTGGATGAGCAGCAGGAGAAACAGAGTGTACACTGTAAAAACTACTACCAATAAAAACAGGTCAATCAGGATCACAAAGCATGAATGTTTAACCTTTCACACTCATACACCTCAGAACATAGATTTGAAATGCCATCATTTTGGTTATAAATGTAGTCCTTGCTATCTGTCCGGGGCCCGTGTCAGAAAGAAGATTCAACAAATTCTCAAGCCCAATTCACACATACTCCGTGCGTGCCGCGGTCCGTCAGCGCCGCGCACTACGTTGTACTTAGCTGTCACTCTAGTCAATCACTGTGTTCACACAGGGCGCGCTGCGGTCCGTCTCCGGCGCGTGCCACCGACGGCGCTGCGCTCTGCTCCGTTTCAAATACGCAGCGAGTCTATTTTCGCCGGAGTGCGCTGCAGGCACTCGTCGAGCTGGACAGAATATGACAGCCCGGACAGGAAGTCAGACAAGGAAAACGCACAGAGCATCCGGTCAATTTCAAAATAAAACACAATATACGGACTCGCGATCGTATTTTTCGTCGCTTTATCAACATGACGTCAAAACAGGAACCGAATTAACAACAATGCATCCTCAGAAAGACAAAGCGACATGTTGTTTGCATGTTTTTCTCTTTATTCCCGCGGGATCTTGTAGTTCTCCTGTGATGTGTCATGGGTGCGCTCCGCTGCGCTGACGTCGCAGAAACGGATCCAGTGTGAATGGGCGCGAGCCGTCCGACGGAGCAAAACCGTGGCGCTGACGGACCGTGGCGCGCATGGAGTATGTGTGAATTGCGGGTCAGGCTGTTTTTGAAACATCTTGAGTACGTACTGATTTCTCTGGCCAAAAATTCAGTAGATCATCAGACCAGTCTTCTCGCTGACTGTTTCCCACAATGCAAAGCGCCAGGTCAAAGATTGATTTGAAGAAGCACTTTGTAGAAATAGCTCATTTCTATATTCATGACAACTGTACGGGCTGAATTCTTACATAACTCACCTGTAAATTATGTTTAGTGATGTAGAATCAGGGACGTGGCCTCTTTGAGTGACAGGTGGGTGCTAGGTGTCACATCAGCTTATTCAGTCAATGAACTTAACCGCTGTTTGTGCTGTTGGAGCCTTTTGGAGATTTCTTTCAGACCATCCAACAAGTCTGAGCTTCACTTTTTCCACTCAGTCAAATTCTTACATTATTTTATTAACAAGTTAGCACTAGCAGCTTAGCAGCTCGCTTGTCTTCTTAGCACGTTCAGTGTTTCTCAAACAATGATTTATTTGTGGCTGTGAGACTGAGACAGATTGTTGTAGGCTTTTTTTCCCTGCAGAGTAGAGATGAGAAGATATTTTAAGTTAACACGTTTTATTCATTTCGCTGCTGCTCCAACAGGATAATGGAAGCATTAGCATAACAAAATATTTTATTCAGTCTGTCTTTTATGTAGTGCTTAATACGCATTTCAGTATTAAAATCAGGGTTTTTAGTATTTATATAAATTTTTGTATGAGGATTTTATTTTATATCTTATTTCATTAATACTATCTTTTTATAGTGGTTAGTATTTTTTGGTACTCTTGCATTTTGTTTCTTTTTTTTTACTTTATATTGGTGTGCATTCGTCTCTAAAACATATTTTTAACGTTCTAACTTCTGTGAATCCAACTCTGCTCGCTTGTAGAGCACTTTGACTGGATTTGTGTGTGAAAGGGTCTTGACTTTTTTAGCTTTCGTTAATTTGTGTTCACTAAGCCCTTGGTTCTTTCTAGCAGCCCTTTCTCCAAACATGGGCACTTCCATCTCCAAATAAACAAAATCGCTGAAATGCTAAAGCTGAGGCTTAGAAAATGGCAGACTCCAAATCAATGAAAGGTGTCTCATAACTACATTTATGCAGACAGTCGAATATGTGAAAGAACCCAGACTCTTGAGATTCCGAGAAAATGCTGTGTGCTTAATAATGCGTGAATTGTAAACTTGAATTATGAACTGAATTCTTGCTTATTTGATGTAGACCAGAGGCCTGAAAAACATCAATCCTCATGGCAGTGGTACAGGCACCTTGCAAGCCTTCAATAAAATCAAATACACAGATGTCAAACCCCCTCCAATACATAAAAATAGGGTAGGCCTATATGAGGTGATGTTCCTGTCCAGTTTGCACAAGAAGCCATTCAACTGAAGCAGGATGTTGATAACCATAAAAGTATGACTGAAATAATGTGTGTTATTTCTGGTGTGACACAAAACATACTTTATTTCAGCTGTTTTATTTGTTTTGATCCATGACTTGACTAAATGTTACCAATTACAAAAGGTTGGAGACCCCTGCTTTATAGTCTCTCCAACTTTCAATTTATTTCACATCCATCTTTCAGGAATTTGAGGGTTGTGTCCCCTTTCTTTTCCCCCACGGAGTGGTTACTTCCTGTATGGATCCCTGCTCCTGATTGGTGGATTGGTCGGCGTCGTCTTGCTCCTGTCAGCCAGATTCACTCACAGAGACACTTTCAGGGACAAGGAGAAGTTTTACAGCTTCATTTGTTGGCGAGGACAAATCGGCCGAGATCTCCTCGGCGGAGATTAATGGCATGGCAAATCATGGCTCATGTTGCCGCGGCGACAGGTGTTCCCCGGCTGCCGTTCCCCACGGCTGCAGCTCATTTAAAAGCCGTATAATCTTGGCGATGACGCTGACAGAGCAGGGGGGAATGCATCGCTGGACCAGGACGCCTGACAGCTGCATTAAGGCCTGCCAGGCCCGATTCAAGCTCACAGGACACACCCCCCCCCCACCCCACCCCAACCCATCGCCCCATCACCCACCCCATCACCCAGCATCATCCCGCAGCATGCATCAGTGACAGCGAGGTGGCTCTTATGGAGGCTGCTGATCTTAGAGGAGATACAGAAGAAGATGCTTCATCCTCCTATTCTCCATCATCCAGGATTCTGATTTAACCTTCAGTTCACCAGAAAATCCTCTGAGACGCCGAGCTGCAAACACTGACTAAAGCTCGCAGTCACTTTTTCAAGTCAGTTTAGACGTACCAGTAATGTGTTTGGTGCTTTTTGACATACAAATGTACGATATGAAGAAATTGAGGGCAAGTAAACAGCAGTGCTTAAATATTTTTACCCTTATAAAAGAAACATATATAAGATAAGATAGAAACAACATGCTTAAACAAAAAGGAGATTACAATGGTAAACGTAGATTTATTGACTATACTATAAAAGGATGATGTAGGTTTATTTTTGTACTTCTTCCTTTATTTTAGAGATGGGACATTGGATAGAGCAAGAAATCAGGGAGAGAGAGAGTAGGGAACGACATGTGGGAAAGGTCGGTAAATATGGGGAATGCCATTGGGGTGATTTTCTTATAAATCAGAATTTTGGGTCAGATTGTCAAGGTGGTTTGGTAACCACATGTATAATTAATCTGAGAATGGTGTACAATCATCTTAATGTTTCAAGGATGGCAAGAATCACAATTATATTGAAACAAGAGAACAATAAGTTAATAAGTTGAAATGGAAAAATCAAGGCAGTGGCTTATCCTAACTTCTGCAAGGTAAAATCATTGTTTTTGTCAATGGCGTAGTTATGAAGAGAGGGGTGTTTTTATTAAAGAGTAAGAGGCTTGATAACCATAAAGAGTTGTTACATCACTTTATCTAAAGACGCCAGACTTCACTGTCAGTTGTTTCTCTACGTCTGTCCCAATTGATACGTTTGATTGATCTATTATTTCACTTAGTGTGTTTGAATTAGCTTTTAATCACAAAACACACAATAAAAAAAACAAGTCTGGTGTCTGATAGGATAATCAGTCATTTTGATCCAAAAATATGTGAAATAAGAGAAAATCCCTTTAGAAGAATTAGCCATTTTCAGTCAGAACAGTTGTTAAACATTGTCGGCTGTTAGTGAAAGACACAATTTTTTTATTTTTTTTACCCATTAATAACTTCGACTCCAAAATAGGTTAAAGAGTAACGAAACCCTAAAACCACTTTTTTCAACTATAAACCTATTTGAGTATTAAGTAGTGTTATGGATCAATCCAAGTCCCAATCTCGACATTTGAGTACAAAGTATTGAAATTTGAAATATTGTGTTAGAAATGTGCATAGTGTCTGCCCTTCCGTTTGAAAAATTCTAACGGCTGTGTGGAGTATAGTATTACATCCCTTTAGAAGAATTAACCATTTTCAGTCAGAACGATTGTTAAACATTGTCGGTTGTTAGTGAAAGACACATTTTTTATTTTTTTTTACCCATTAATAACTTAGACTCCAAAATAGGTTAAACATTTTTACCCCATGTTTTAAAATACTGCAGTTCCCCTTTAAATATATTATCTAATTTTGGCCCCGCCCACTTGGTTCAAATCAGGTCGCACCTGCACAGGTGAGGCTCGTCTGCACAATGCTGAGAGCAGGCTGGGTGGATAGTTTTACACATGTTTTCTCTTTTACACAAACAGTAAGTAGATTTTCTTTTTGCAGCTCCGCGTGTGAGTCACAATTATCTTTAAAAAATTGTGTGTTGCAAAAAGGAAAAAGAAGGGAAGGTCAGTAGTTTGATTTCTTCTTCTATTAGAGTTCAGCAGTGAAACTCCCCAAAAGAATGTCTCAGAGCTCTGAGTGTTTTTACTTTATTCCCTCTTCTGCTTTCCCACCAGCGCTTCAGGTTTCAGGTAAAGGCTGATCTGCCGCTCTGAGCCGCCCCTTTATGACGCTGATCAGAGCAAATGTGGTTACAAAGATCCGGTTAGGGAGAAATGATTGCTTTTCAGGAAGAAGTCAAACCAAGCAGTGGTGCTAATGCAGAGCAATCTTAAGAACAACAGAGGAATAAGCACATTTAATTTACAGCTAAATCAAATAAAGCTTAAATTAGAGCGTGCTCGTTTTGTTCTGCCAGTAGAGAGACCCCTCTGAGGACGGAGAGGAGGAGAAAACAAACAACAAGCTGTCTGACAGAAGCACCATCACAGCTGCTCTGTTACAAACTCTCACTCTTCCACAAATCCCTCCTCGCCCTTCCAGGTGAAACTAAAAGGCTAACTCGCCGTGAGGAAATCTGAGGGCCCAATCAGAAGGTCCCTGAACTGAGTCGCAGAAAAACCCCTCCACCCGCCAAACCTTCCTCCTCTTCGTCTTCAGCAGAGAAGGAGGACGCAGGCTAATTAAAGAAGTCCAATTAGAGTGGCATCAGACGGGTCAGCAGGCCACCGAGGACGCCACTCCGCCTCCGACATCAAAACAGAATGAGACAGCACCAGAGGAGAGTCACAGACTGTTAGTTTGTTTTAATCTCTGCAGCCGTCTAATCACAACACAACCTCTCTCTCGCTCCCCTTACGCCCTTCATCTCTCATCTCAGACACAGTTTCTAAACACCAGTGAAAGTCAGACAGCTGTGGGTCTGCCCACGAGAATTACTTTGTATTTGTTTGCAAAAAAAAGTTATTCCTAGAGATGTGAGCTCAGAAAAAAGAAAACGATACCTTTTTTTCAATAATTCCAATTATGAATTTTACGAACACACATCTGGACCTAAGGATGAACTGACTTTTTAAGTTAAAGGTGACCACTCGAATTAGAAAATATCCACTTTTTCTGACAAAGTAATGTGTAATGTATGTTCCCAAAGTAGGTTATTTAAAAATAAGTCGTCTTACCTCTTAAAACTTTAACTAAGAAGCAGGATGTTCATCTATCCAGGTAGCTTCATCGTTAACTCTGAGTTTTTAGTTCTACCAAGGTAACACTTCTTACAGGGGTAGATCACCATGGTAACTTGTACTGAACCCTTAACTTGCTCCAGTACAGGTTGTGTTCAGGATAAGTGATCAACCTGTATGAATACATATAAAACATAAAATAAGTCTACATTCATTAAAGTTATGTTTTCTTAACTGACATTATCATTCATCCTTCAACAGAGCTGCAAAGTTGTGTTTTTTTAAGATGTAAAAATCAAGCGCACTCTTCGCTTTGAATTATATTTTCATATTATTTTTTTATTGGCTGCACACCGCTCTGTTTGTTACTGCCGGCGCTGCAGCTGAAATATAACCTCTAAAACTGTCAAACACGCCACAAGAAAATATCAGTGCAACAAATTCATTTAAAGGAAGTTGTTATTGTCAGATGTGAGGTGCACCGACAATGCGAGAGAGATATAATAAGCCTTAATTTGTGCATTCACACCAGGCAATTTATCTTTATTCTGACAGTTGTCCTCCCTTCATTTGTCTCTGCAGCTGTGTGATTATCGTCCTCAGTCTGTTTAGCCTATGTGTGAAACTTCTTCATATTTATTAATAGACTATTTGCTCAGAGTTTGTTCAATATGACAATCTGCTGACAGCATTCATCACTATAAAACATATCCATGTTAAACAGCAAAGTTGAACACTTGATTGGTGTTATGTTTAACAGATTAATACAAAATTACATTTTTGGTGTTATGAGCAACTGTAGCAAACAAATTTCCCCCTGGGATGAATGAAGTATTTCTGATTCAGATTCAGAAAATAGTCTGTTATTTTGAACAGGGACTGAAACATAACGAGTTATTCAAAATTAATTAATGAGAATATGACAAGCTTTGAATGCTTTGCTGTGCAACCCCTAAATCAATGCCAGGTACAAACAATGGCCTTCAGGCTTCCAGGTACGGAAAAGCAAAACAAGATCCACACACCAAGACGCTCCCGTTTGAAGGATTTATTAAACGCAGGGTTGGTTATTTTCTCCAGATACATTTTAAGATTTCGGTTGATAATTCATGTGCTCTGAAAAAGGAACAAAAAAAAAAAAAAGGTCGTCTGTAGCAGTTGTAAGCCTTTAAAAACTTAATCCAATGTCTGCCACGTTGTACCACTTTGAGGAACCAATCACGCCTCCCTGTCTCCCGGCTCGTTCTCTGCCCCTTGCGTGCACTAGCACACACTCATAGCGCGTCACCAGTGACCGAGTTTATACTGTGAGTTTACTTTACCGCTGAATGAGACGACGTAGTTTCTACACAATGCAAGCGATGAGCTGAGGTCCGCTTCTGGAGCAACGGCGGTCGTGCGTGTAAGTGAGGGGGCGTGGCTTTTGAGGGAGCACAGAGGGAAGGGGGTGGGTGTAGACGGAGCACTGAGGGAATGCTACTTTCAAAAATCATGCTAGTTTTCAAAAATGACCAACCCTGCCTTTTAGTGACGTTTCGGGTTTTTGGGATCCAGCACCCACTGAGGGATGTGGGTGTCTTTTTTAAATATTTTTTTCCTTGTAACTTGTGCATCCAACCAATGGCAGCTCTTGAATGGTCATTAGATAAGAAATAGGTGGGGTGTCTAGTGGTTGGTGTGCACACATCATGTACGGAGGTTAAAGACCTCCAAGCAGGCGGCACCGGTTCAACCTGTTGCTCCCTTCCCGCTTGTCATTACCCACTCTCTCTCTCCACCCGATTTCTGACTCTACCCACTGTCCTATCAAGGCATAATAAGTTAAAAAATAAAACTTAAAAAACGATAATAAAAAGGGCAATTCATTCAGTTTGATTTGAGGATCTAACTGTATAATGTGGAGAAGTTTAGGTGGCAGAGTATTTACAAAATGTATTGATTTCTGGTGGTTTTCTGATGTCTTTAGTTGCAGAATAAAAACAGATAAGGGTAAACAGATTGTTTTCCTCTGTTTGTTTGACTGTTGAATCCAACATGTTATTTGTATGTTCAAATCCAGATCAGAGGCCCCTTTTTAAGATGTTTTATGTATTTATTTTGCAGAGTGGCTCTCCTATCTTCTCCTCTCTGTCTCCTGCCGCTGTCAGGGCGTCCCTGCTGTACCAGGACGGCGACAGATTTCTGATTAAACGGCCACTTTGTCATGCGAGAGCGACGTAATGCATCAACACAGGTGAGCGTGGCGCCTGCTGAGTGTTTATCATCCTGACTGCTTCAAAAAATTGAAATGGGTTATTTATCGGGTGTCGGCCGTGTCACAAACACACACATACATTGAGCTGCATTTTCCCGTCTGACTGTGGCACTATTATTATTATTTTTATTATTATGATTATTTCCCCCTTTCTCCTGACGGATCACTTGAGCCGCAGATCTTCAGCTGCAGCCCATTAGTAATCCTCTGTGCCGTCGCTCTGATGTTTATTATTTCCCAGCAGCAGGACGGATAATTTATGAGGGGAAACCAGTGGGTCGCACACAGGAAGCAGGTCACAGCAGATATTAAAGTCATCAAAAGCGAATTCTGCAAAGTGACTCCGACAGCGGCGACTAAAGGTATTGTGTCAAATCACACAGAGGCATGATGGAAATACTGATTCACTGGGAGGAGAGAGAAAGGGAGGGGGGAATGAAGGGAGACAGGAAGAGGAGCAGAGGGGGAAAAATTATTATAAGGAGGAAAAAATTATAACAAATGATGCCAGAAGGGAAAATCCACACAAACAAAAGAACCTCAGAACTGCTTAAAATTAAATAATTAAGGTTTGATATTAATTATGCTATTTGGTTAAATATTAAATACATTCATATATAAAAAGTTAAAGTTTCAACATCTTTACAAAAATGTTTGTCTTGTTTGAGATATTTAATAGTTTTCTTACATGTACTTCCTGTAATCCTTTCTGAATCAATCCCTCTGCTGGGATCAGAATAATCTTGATTTTATTAAAAAAATGTATCAAAGTTATCGCAAACTCATCCGATTTCAGGACTTAAACATTTAGGATAGGATGGAATCATCAGCTGAAAAACATCAGGTTGAAATCTGGCCGTCAGTAGCTGTGTTGTGTTTCACTGTCCTGGCTGTAGATTATCCTTGGCGGTCACTTTTTCTTCATTTACAGTAACCGGCAGAGGACAGGGGTTAATTGACTCAGTGTAACAGGCCAAACCATTTTTGCATAGAGAGTGAACATTTAAACAAAATCCATCTACTATATTAAGGAAGATTGGGAAAATAATAAATGTTAATATTAAAACATTTTCATTATTCCAGCAGATGTTTTAATGGTCAGTGGGGCCCAGTTATGTCCCGATATTCCCTTACTTGTCTGTGAGCTTACCTGTAACATAATGGTACCTTTACACAGCTCCAGTGAGCTGCAGGGCTGCAGGTCATGGTCTTCTTATTTCTCCATGCATGTGAACAGGTCAGAGCATTCAAATATGCCAGTTTAAGCGTAGCAAACTTGAAGATGTTTAAAAGAAGTCACAGCTCTTTCTTCGTAAATCTCTCTGAAACACATTTTGAAACACAGAGAGTTTCAGAGGTGACTGTATGCAAAGGTATACGAACATGTTTGTGTGTAAAATCATCATAAGAAATTTGCCGGAATCTAAAAAGTGTAAATAGTTGTGACCCCCTCCTCTCCGATGTGTCGGAGGTCTAACGAGGCTGTTGGAGGGTTACAATGCCCGATGCCTGAATGGAGAGACATGTGGACGGATACAAATGAGTCCTCAGTTTAAATGGGGCTGTTTTCTTATTCATGAAGGATTGATCGAGTCGTGGGGTGGAAGAGATGAATGAAATATGCATGGAGCGACCATACTGTACGCGCTCACAGACGGACTGATGATTAATTTCATTGTAGATGTGTGTGGGCTCATCGTGCTGGAGAGCCAGGAGACTTTCTATTTCCCTTTTTTTTCATGTTACGTCTGTATATATTTAGGTTGAAATCAGTCTGTATGTTGGGAAGAAGACACAAGAGGCTTTGGCAAACATTCATTTTCAACCCGTATTTACAAACTGTCAGGTAAAAATTAAACTTACTGTGATTTTTTTCAATATAGCATACCTTTACCTTGACGTTGTGTTTTAGCCTTTCTTTTTTCTTTAAATTAGCTAAATTAACTGGAGCAGACACCCCGGTCTGCTACCATTTAAAGACTACTTTCCGTGCCTGCACTCCTGCGGTTTTTTCAATAGAGGAGCTGAGCTGTCCAACATCTCCTGTTGCTAATATACTTACTATTGACAAGTACCTCATACAACCCCAGAACCTTTAAATTAGACCTGAATCGTTTAGTCCTTAATCAATCTCTGAACGTTAATACAGATTTTAACTACATATTGCACCATAAGTTATCGGTTCTACATTAACTTGTTACAGAAGATAAGTCTCCTATCTTCTGACTTTTCACACTAAATGATTCGAGTCCATTTGTCTGCACCTTTGCTCCTGTTTCTGTCGGAGCTCCTTCAGCTGCAGTTCCTCCTTCCACTCGCTGTCGAAATACGCCGTAGCCCGAGGCGTGAGGAGCCTCATTCTGCTGAAGAAAGAGACGAGGAACGGGATCAGAAGTTGCCGATCTGAACAGATCGGTTAAATGAAAGCGGAGACCTTACTTGATCTGCAGCGGGGTGTCATGTTTGTTTGGTGATCGGCATCATTTATCGAGTGACGAGTTACCAGCTGCCAAGTGAACATCAGCAGTGTATCAGAAACGTGATAATCCATTGATCACAGTATCACAGCAATAGAGTGTAAACGAATCGAGAGGAGACAGACAAAGGCCTGTCTCACGTTCACAGAGAAGAGACCCAGATCAATGCTCTGTACAGTATAACTTAATGAGTGATTTAGCTCATTGATCTGTCTTCAAATGACTTTCTCCCATGGAAAATTACACAATTTCACCAATATTTACCACAAACTGGTTTAAAGTAAGTGACAGAGAAAGGGTGTCACACATGAAACAAGGTTTAAAGGAATGTATTATAAACTACATTGAAAATAAGCATCAGTCATGAATGCAATGTATGGATGAGTGGGGTGTTGTGCTGTGCAAACAAAACCAAACCAGCTGGTGGAGGAAGAGAGAGATGTCAGAGTGGAAGCCACTTAATAACCTGAGGGCAGATTAACTCAGGTGTGAAACTATTGCTTCACACCACATATAAAGTATGTTACGCCACATTTGTTTTTGTTTAATAGCAGAGCCTTACAGAGGAATGTCTCTATCTTTTTTTAACTCAGCCTTATTTGTTTTTACTTATTTTGGGGTCTAAATTACAAATTTGTTAAATAAAAGATTGCATCAATTTGCAGCAGTGAAACGGGCCGTAATGGCTGCAGCACAATCAAAGCACATCAAGAAAAGTTGTCGTTTTTGTCACTGACAGGCTCACATTGTTATTTGAAGCGTCTGACAACATTACGGGAAGGATCCCTGCAGAGAAGGGGGATTTTTTTTAACCTCAAACCCATTGAAACTCTATCAATTAAAGTCAAAGCCGTGTGCAAATTGTTCTAGGCCTACATTTTCCCTTAAAAAAAAAAAAAAAAAAACAGGGTCAAATTGGAAACCAAAAGAAAGTCACTCCATTAAAATAATTTGTAATAAATGAGCCTATGTTCTGCCCCTCCCTGTTCTTGCCGCTCTCTTGCTTGAGTAAAGTTTGGGAGACTGCAGTCAAACATTTCAGCGCTGTGTCCTCCTGTTATCCACCCACTCAGGGTGACACTGTCATCGCCTCCAAATGTCAGACGGATCTCTGCTGGCTCCGACTTTTAAGTGTATTTCTTTTCTCTTTCTGCCGTTTCTAACACAGCGATGATCACGCTGCACTTTGCTCCTCCATCACCTCCCCTCAGCTGTCATTTTCAACCTCTGTGCCCGTCACGATGGTCATGGAACACTTGAACTTAACAACAGCCGCTATTCCTGAATACCAAGAAGAGAAAAATACAGCAGCTTCATGACCTATCAGCCGGCAGGGGAAGTCATGAGAGTTTTTTTAAGTCATTTATAAGATCATTTATGTCAACACATATCACTCTTCCTGACAGTTTATTTCGTGCATGATAAAAACTCTTTAAAAGTCGTCTTATGGGGCGCTGTGGTTGGTGCGCGCGCCCCATGTATGGAGGTTGTGGTCTTCTAAGCGGGCGGCCCAGTGTTATTCTCCACTCTCTCTCCCTCCCTGATTTCCGACTCTATCCACTGTCCTGTCCAAAAGCCCAACAATAGATCTTTAAAAAAAAAAAAAAGTAATCTTATTAATCTTTCCTATACCTGTTGGCTTTGCAGTCTTTATCACATTATCACATCATCGGTGTTTGATGTCATTGCTCCCCACTTGGATCTTGATCCTGATTGAAAAACATTTTAATCAAAAACTCTTAAAACAGAATCGAGAAAAGAAAAAAAAGCCAGCCAGTTTTTGTGAATCCATTTATTCTCAATTTATTAAATGTGTCAGCGGTAGCTTGTCACACAATGAGGGTTAAATCTTAACTTCATATAATGCGCTGTGGACGTATCCACTGCGACATCATTCATTTGGTCGTGAACTATTTTTTCGAAGCCTTACATTTTGTAATCTTTGTAAAAAAAAATGTTTAAAAATGAACTTACTGAAAATGAATGTTAGTCGGGACAGTACAAGGTTATCCATCAATCCCAGGTGGCTCCATAAATCCTCCTCTGCTTTCTTACCATAAAGTCATTATGTCAAATGTTTGAGGTAGTTAATTAAGTTTTCTTATTTCTATTTAGTTTGAAATCCATATTTCTTAAGTGCATTAATCCAGTGTCAGGCAGGTGTACTTCCACCCTATCCTACCTTTGTGTGGATCAACATTTGATCTGCACTACACACAAGATCACAGGAAACTTAAACAATGCTTCTACATCTGCTTGTCTGGAGTCCATGTATCTGTGAAATACAGCTATATCACAAACCTTAGTCTGTTATCATTTTCCTTCTCGGGTTGTATCTCCGTCAGAGGCCAAATCCCTGCTTCCTGTACAGATCTGACCTTCTTCCCTCGGTATCAAAGGATTATGGGAAATGATCAGTGTTTCCAGTGCTCTAAACACACATCCGTCCGTGATAGGATCTGACGCCATCGCTCTTGTCAATCTGCAGGTAAAATAAAGCACAGATAAGCCGGCTGTGATAAGCTGCAGCTCCTTGAAGTGTTAGATTCATTTCAGAGCTGGCTGTGTTTGATCCTATCACTGCAGGCCTGTATGCTAAAGCACAACATTTCCATGCAGGCTGGGCGGTGTTTCTGCAATATATTCAGGGCGGTGAGCAGCCTCGCTTAGCCCGATCACATCAGGTTAGAGATCCCACAGGAGGCCGAGGAGAAAACCAATGAGACGGCCCGACGAAAAACCCCAAAACAACAACAGCATGAGAACCGTAGTGAGACACAGTCTGCCTCCAGATCATCCAACACCGCAAAACATCAGAGACATACAGAAAGATGGGAGAATTATTGTGTTTAATGAACACGTGTAAAATCAGAAGTTTGAAACAAGACATTCAAGATTTAAGAAGATGTACTTTATTAATCCCACCAAGGGAAATGTACACTCAACACTGTTGTTGAACATGTTGGGAACTATCCCTTCAATGATGATTCCACCCTTCCTTTGACACTGTATGCTCCAAAACACATTCCAGCTCTGCATCTACAATCTCTATATTGTATAGAAAATGTGTGATTAAGTTTAGGATTTGTGTTCTATAGCTAGGTGTTGCTCTGAGTGCTACAGTGGAATAATCCCAATGGCAACTTTTACAATACTAAGTCTATATGTGAGGCACCAAAGTTTGATTGCATTGGTTCCAACATTTGACACCAGGAGATCGAGATGATTGCCTAGTTTAATCTCTGAAGTTTACCAAACCTCAGATAAAAAGTTTCTAAAGACTTACTGAATTTGAGGATGATGTTTTGATGGTTCAAAGTTCCCATGCAACCATTGTTATATGATGAGCTAGTCCAACAAAGCCAATTTTTGTATCTCTTCATCAGGTTGTTCAACAGATTTTGATCTTGAAGGACAGTTTGTGTCCTCATCCATGGAGAACCAGATCAATAATGTTCCATCATCACGTCTGTTTTGTCTCGCAGAGCCTGGTCTAGCTTCAGAAATCCTCTTTCTCTTTGTTTTGATTCCCGTTGATGAGCTCAGATGTGAAATTTGCAGCAGTATAATCACGTTTACTGTCAGATTTCACAGAGGTTTTGTGTGTGTGCAGGTAGCCGCTCTGTACCGCCGCCGTTTTAATCACGTTTAAGGCCTCGTGATGTGTTTATGTTTTGGCTACAGTGTGGGGATTAACATGCCTTATATTTGTAGCCATAGGAAGCTCTTATCTCCGCAGCTTTAGTAAATGAACTTCACTTTTAACAGTGTTTTCTCCCTCATCCACTATTGCTTTTCATGAATAACCGTCAGAGTCTGATGCAACCGCTCTTCAATTTATTCAAAATAAAGATAGAAAGATGAGAAGGGAGCTGACGAGTTTCTTGGGGAAAAAGAAACAGACGAGAAATGAGCAAAGAATAATATGTTGTGTGCTTCAGGCTTCAGGCAATGAATTGTCTTTTATAACTTAATTCTCAAAACAAACATTCTCAGGCCCCTTAATCTTGCACTCCTCATTGCTGTCAGACAGATTAAATTAGCCTCTCAAGTGTGAAAGTGTTTGCTGTTGTCCTGTAGGTTGGGGTCAGGAAATAATTTATCTATAAAATACTCATTATTTCTTTGTTGGGTTATTTGGATGGATGACTTTTCAGTCTTAACACTTTATCCAGAGGATTACATAGATTATTTTTTTTATCTGACGGTAAAGGGTTTAATCCATAGATTGTTAATATTTAAGGACGAAGCCTGAGTGACGTCACCCATCTGTTACGGCAGGGGCTCCGGAGGCTCATTGGCAACAGCCGCCATGCTGGAAATCCTGACTCAGCCTAATTTTTAGTATACCTAACGTCAAGATAAGAGCTGGAGCTGAGGCGGGTTTTAAGCCTCCTGACAAACTGTTACATCGGATCCACCTGTCACACTTTAACTCAAGTAAATGATTCGAGTCCATTTGTCTGCACCTTTGCTCCTGTTTCTCTCAGAGCTCCTTCAGTCGCAGCTCCTCCTTCCACGAAATACGCTTTAGCCCGAGGCGTGAGGAGCCTCATTCTGCTGAAGAAAGAGACGAGGTCAGCTACGCACCTAACTATGGATAACACGTATCATTCCTAAAAACAAAACGGGTGCATTATAAAAAAAATTAAATCCCCAAACAGTGTGTGTCCATGAGGACAATAACTCCTCAGACCTGTAGTTTTTTGTACCAGGCTGTAAACCTGTTCATTCCTGCTTTAAAAACTGGCCTTTTTGAATGTGGTGTGTACATGAACATGGAACAGTTGCACTCTGAGAAGCTTCGGTTGAGCCAGCCTCAAGCAGACCCTTGACAAACTGCAGGATTTTGCAGCGAGAAGAAGTGATTTCATTTCAGTGTTAGGATAATGGTTCTACTTGTCAGTTGATTTATTTCCACAGTAAACATATTTTTAATGAGTTGATGTATTCAATGTCTAGTTTCAAGTCTTCTCAAAACAAAATGATATTCGTTTAAAGCCAAGTAGAAATCAGAGGAGGATTTAGGGCGTGGCTACCTGTGATTGACAAATCGCTACAAAAGCCATCTGAAAAATGTCTTGTTTGGAGTTCAGTGACATGAAAATAACACTCTCGGGTTCAGCTGTTTTTTTTTTTTTTGGTAAGCATTACTTGTTTATAGCCTGTTCAGTCAAAATAAAAATCTGTTTTAAATTACAGGTGCACTTCGCTAACCAAGATAGCACTAGCATTTTCAGATAATGAAGCTTACTAACCCCTCCCTCCTCTTAGGCGCCACACCCTCTTATCCAAATATGGTCACTTCCTGCTCCTAAAAAAACAATATAGCAACAACCCAAATGCAAAACTTCAGGTTTCACAATAGCAATATGCGAAAACCATTGTGCAACTTCATTGTAGATACTTCAACCACTAAATATAATCTATGCCAAATATGGAAGATAATTAGTAATACTAATTTAATATAGTAAGTTTTGCAAGCTAAGAATCATGAACGCTTAACAAACAAATCACATGAAAAGTTAAGTTTTTTATTTTTTATTTGTAATGCGTAGCCTACATTCAGTGTAGCACAATAAAAAAACGTAAACTTTTTCAGTGTAGTAAATTAAAGTTCAATGTGTTCTACAGTGTTGCAGAAACCCATTCCTTGCAGGGCAAAAGAAAAGTTTACTTCAGAGGATCATCAACTTTTTGAAGTAAAATATATGTGTTTTACAGTGCAGCAGATGATTAAGTCTTAAAATATTTTTGCAGTGCATGATAGACTTGTTGAGATGAATCTTTTGCAGTGTAAAGATGGTCTGATTAAGATGAGGCTGCTGTCTGACTTAAATAAGAGAGCGGAGGCGGCTCCTCTCCAGCAGATGTCATGATGTAACTCAGTGAAAGTGTTAAACTGAGCGCCGAAGTGCTCGCCTGATTTGCATGTGAGATAAAGTGAGTCCGAGATCAAAGAACACGTCACTGTCGTCTGCGTATCAGCTGATCGGAGTCGAGCTTGAGGCTTCTCAGAGTGCGACTGTTTCATGTTCACGAGTTCATCAAAGCAGCGAGGGAATCACAGCCAAGCTAATTACAGCCCCCCTAACACACATCGCTGCAGTTTACCTTATTCCATTTTTCCTGTTCAACCAGTGACGCAGGCTGCCCAACTTCCTGAAACACACTCAAACATGTTGTTTGTTGTTATATCCTAACACAGATATTTTAAAAAAGCATCATCCTGTTACTCTACATGTAAGTGTAGGAAACAAAAGTATTGAAAGCAAAACAGCATCTTGATTTAACTCCTCACATGGCTTCTGTAATCACTGCTTTTTGTTGTCCAAAGTGAATTAATAGAGGCTAAACAATAGGGCAAATTATGTGATATTGATACTTTGTTCCTATCAAAATCAATAGTTCACATTTGTCTTTTTTACGAGTTTAATAATGACAATGAATTTGATAATGACAGAAGTCTTTTTTTTAAACTTTTAAATCTTGTAATTTATTTACAAAATCTAATTGTTGACACTTTGACATTTACAGTATATACGTAATGTTTAAAGGGATAGGAATATCCAATGTTGGCATTGTAAGAGAAGAAAAGGTATCATTATTCCTTATTAAAGATAATTTTATTGCACAAGCCTGATGTAAGATTTGCTGTTATTACCTATCAAGTAGAAACTTAAGATTTTTTCAGACCAAATATTTAGCTCAAAGAGTTTATTCTCAAAGTCAGTGTCAAGATAGAAAGTCAAGGCGAATAAAGGGAATCAGTTGGATAATTTGCGTTTTATGGGCATAATCTACGTCTTGGCACCAACCAGGAGTAGCAATCTTAATCACATGGTATCTATAGATTGTATAAAACATGGACGTCACCCATTGGTTTCTGAAGAGTAGTTTTGAAGACTATCAGGTCTAATTCCGCATTGTCTTAACTTTTTAACAACAGAGGACGCCACTTGGTTGTGTCCATGACAACAAGGGCTTTGCATCCAATACAATATAATTTGAATATAAGCTGAAACATTTAAAGTTGATTTTTAAACTACACAAATCAATACAAATGTTCTCGTGGTCAAACAGCTAAATGTCTATGAAAAAGTGAAAAATGCTTGAAATTTCCCTGATAAGGCTTCACATAGCTTCTTTAATCTGCACTCAGCTTTATTACATTATTTTTGTTGGCATGTAGATGCAATTTTTTAAAGAAATGCTGTGTATTTTTAATTAATTCTCTCACACATTGCCTGCATAAAATGTGTTTTTTCAGAGCTGTAATTATTCTCGTAAACAAAGTGAACAGAGTCGTGTGGCTGTCTGCCTTGACCTCCCCCCTTCTTTCCGACCTCTCTCTGGACAGCAGTTGGTCTGATGTGAAGGACTTCTCCCTGCACAAAAAAGGCTGATTTAAAGCTTTCCACTTGGTGACAGAAGCAGCAGACCTTGACTGTGTTGTGATCAGTGTTCCTCTCCTGGTCTCTGCTCACTGATGAATAGAGTAAAAAATGCTCAGCCGAGCGGCACAAAGAAAAACCTTCACTGGCAGAACAGCTCACTTCACTTCTATTCACACCTTCAGTATGGCTCCTGTTGGTGTTGAGAAATAAGTGTAAGATAATCTTTTATTTTCAGTCTTTGGATGTCTGAAACGATTTCAATGGAGGGCATTAGATGGGACCTACAGTATGTGTCTGCCTTTTTGTTCAGCGTTTAAGTTTGTGAGATTTTTTATGAATAGCACACGTTTACAGAAGATTTGCCTTTAAGTAGTTTAATAACCGCTTTGGTGTCATTTTCACAGTTTCTTCCATCATTTCTATCTGTACAATATCACTCTCTCCAATTCAAAATAGATTTAGGGTATGGGTAGTTAGCAGGTGGACTCGAGACACATTGTTTGACGGCATTAATGATTTCTTTACATTGTACAAGAATCCAAGGAAAAGGTCATTTAACCCTGCAGAGCAAAGGAGAGGCTGGCCTCCTCCATAAGCGTCTTTGTACTTGGTATTGTGTGACTTTTGGTTTTATTAAAAGTCGATCGATGACGCAATGACGCAAACAATCTGAACGAGGCAGTAGCAGACCCGCAACTCTAAAGGAAAAATGCTTAAATACCACACAATACAGTGAATAACACAATAGCACAAAAGAGCACCGTTCAAAATTAAAGCAATTCAAAGTGCTTTGCAGACTTCTTCATAGACTTCTAACCCATTGAAATCATTTTTTTCCAACTAGTGGTGTTGCAACATGATGATAAAAATACAAAGTGGAAAGCAGTGGCATGTGGTGTAAAGCTTGGTAGGATCTGTGGCAACTTGCAGGACTCGTATCTGAGCTATAAACTAACATGTTCAAAGTCACAAAGGCCCGCAGCTTTGTCAAAAATATTAACATGTATTCAAAAGACGCTTCACTTAACTGCTCGGCTCATTCAAGGTGCCGGAAGACCCAGCATGCTTTTGCTTTGGTTGGCAGTTCATACTTTCAAAGAATATTTAAATGAATGTCAAACAGCTTAAAATACAATCACATTTTAGATTATTTGTCAGAAGTGCAAGTTTGTGACTCAAGAAGTTTAAAGAATGTGCTTTCTTCCCCCACTTCTTCACCTGCTTTTTGTTTCTCTGCAGTGCACCTTTACTGTAGATTTTTGTTCGTTTGTATGATGCTATCTTCTTCCAGTTCTTATTGAGTGCAGAAAGAAAAAGTAAAAAGTAGTGACTGCCTTAAACTGTAAGCCTGGACCCCTCTACAAGAGTTTCCCTTCTATTCCTGTCACCTTTTCCTTTCACCTGAGTTTACAGTCCTGTATTTAGCCTTCGATGTAAAACACAGACAGTACAATGTTCCAAGTTGCCCGTGAAGGCATTGCAGGCCAAACTGACAGCGCTGATGTTCAATTCTCCGCTCCGTCTCCTTCTTCTCTGTCCTCCCGGCTGCTGTCGGGGAAGCACTGAGTGAAAACAGCAAGACGAGACCCAGATTTAATTAGTTCCTCTTCTTCTTCCTCTGCCGCCACTGTAAGGTTTCCCCGAGCAGGAAGGTTGTTGTTTTTCAGGCAGCCCGCTCAGACACTGAGGCCACTGATTCGCCGCACCGTGATCACACTCTCTCCCCGTTAATTAAAGTTTCATATGAAGTGTCTGCAGGGAATCGCTGTTTAACAGTCAAACTCCCATCCAGATGGTTTCTGATATGAAGCCTTGGAGGATGCCACTTTTGTTTCTCTCCACCACAGAGATTTTCTTTTAAATTTCTGTAAAGTTAAATGAACTTCCCTTTTAATTGTTGGATATTAAACGGAGCAATTTCTGATCACGTCTGAAACTTTGGAGAGCTTCTTATCGTGTTGTTTTGGAGGGAATGATTGTCAGCACACTGCAAAACATAAGAAGAATCTATTTTCCTCTCTGTGTTGAGGATTACGACGGAGGATTAGGGCCACGTTAAAGAAAAAAAAATCTAAACTTTTGTGATTAAACTCGTAAATTTACGAGATTAAACTCGTAAATTTACGAGAATAATCTTGTGAATTAACGAGTTCGAGACCAGCCTGAACGAAAATGATGAAAGTAGAACTCTTAAAGTATTTTTTATCTGCAGACAACTTCCTCCAAGTCAGTGTGGTTCTTTCTTCAGTTTCTTGCAGTATCTTTTCAGGGTCCTGATATTTTTATGACAATGTAAAGATGATGATGTGCCAAAAGCATGTGTAGTTTCATATCTGCATAAGTAAAGCCCCAACACAACTTTCTGTGTCTCTTATCTGCACTTGTCTGCCTTGTTAAAGTGTCTCATGTGCAGAGACAGTTTGTGTCCTGTTCATATATAATTTTACAGATAAAAAAAGATAAAAATGCAAAGGGACCGTCTGCAAATTACAACACCGAAAAAAAGATGCTACAAAGATATTCAATAACTTCACCCAGGAGAGGTGTAGTGTCATCAAAATCATTTTACACATATCTGATCTCACGTTCTTCATACTACATTTCTTAGATTGGAAAATAATACTTTTACATAATTTTTAGGATTTTTTAATAGCATATGAATAGCCTAATTTTCAATAAAATCCCTTTTGTAAGGTGTAGGGTAAAAAAAATCCCATCATGAATAAATGTCCTCCTGCTGTATAAACTACAGCACATTGCTTTGGATAAAGTGCTTCCATGTCATTTTTTGTGATTTTTTTATTATTACATTTGGTAATAAAATAAGTAGCAACTGTACTATAACATGTTGTAGTGCCATGTTGTAGTGCCATGCTGCAGCACCGTCCTCATTGCCGGGTAAATGACAAGATCTGGTCTCAGAATATGAAAAAACAGGCCTTTTTATTGTTTCTGTTTTCTAGTGATTTTATTTTTTGTTATATAAAATATAACATGAAAATTAAATCATTTTTTTTTATTTCACTCATCCCTTTTTGACCATGAAAAAGAAAAACACCTTGTATTTCAATTTCAATTTTTGTATTTCTAAAACGAAAATCAAATAACCACTCGTTTTTTTGTTTTTTAATACCCGTATCCGAAAGGAAAATCGAATGACAAAAAGATACACTGACCAATCTGACATCCATAGGTGCACTAATTGGAGAAAAAGATAGATAACAATAGGAAGTAACCTACATATAGGACTGCTCTTTCGATTGAATTCAGTAATATTAAAGTAATCTAAAAAGCTAATCCTGACCCTGAAAAGGCTTCATTATTCCCCAAAGAAAAAGAGCTTCTGGATTCTGTGTTGATCCTTTTTATTGACCCCTCTCCTAGTTAGTCCACAGTTTTTAGCTGACCATGCTGCTAACCTCTGGCAGTAAACGCTGATGTGAAGCTGTTAGCAGAGGGAATATCACACTGAACCTCATCATGCTCTTACTGCCTCCATTTATCAGAGGCAGCTTGTTAACCTTTTACTGCCGACGTGTAGGAGAAAAGACTTTACAAACCAGTGGACTCCACAGTGCACATCGTAAACCAGCCCACACTGCTGCAGCTCTGTGTGTGTGTGTGTGTGTGTGTGTGTGTGTGTGTGTGTGTGTGTGTGTGTGTGTGTGTGTGTGTGTGTGTGTGTGTGTGTGTGTGTGTGTGTGTGTGTGTGTGTGTGTGTGTGTGTGTGTGTGTGTGTGTGTGTGTGTGTGTGTGTGTGTGTGTGTGTGTGTGTGTGTGTGTGTGTGAAAAGGATTACAGATAATGGAGCATAAAGATCAGGGAAGCTTATTTTCTAATGCCCATAACTCACTATACAGTACTTTTCATTGCCCTGCTATCAAAAAGCAAATTAAAGGCCTATTTGTTCAGGAGCGGTGTTATGTTGGGACCTCATGTATCTGCTGAATTACTGCAAATTCATGAAACACAGTATTAGAGGAAAAACACAGATATATTCACCACCCACCACATACACTAGAGTTAAAAAGTTTACAATTGGACCCTTTAAGTTGAACGGATACTGAAAATGCACACATACTTCTAGTTTCCTACAGATTCAATTAATTCAGAAAAAAAAATATGTCCATATGGGAAACACCGTAAAGAATGAGAAAGTTAGGCAAAGTAGTTTCCACTTTATGATTGGAAACTATTAGCAAATCTAAAAGCTGCACTTTGGGAAGCCCTTTTTGGAAAGTAAAAGCTAACTTGACTTTCTATATTTACACTGTCAGTAGAAAACAAGAGGAGGCCTTTAATACCAGTTTCAGAATCCAAACCATCAGGGATAGATAGGGTAGGGCGAGAAGATTACACCATTGTATTAGACCCGAAAGAGCCTGTAATAAATAAAATATAACGTCTTTTTTGTCGGTATACCCCCAAAGATAGTTGCACAAACAACTTTTGACATTTTCCAATCAAATATCAGACAGTCAGACTGCGATAGCAGCAACAAGTCAGGTTTAAGCCACTGAGTCAGTCTGAAGAAACCACCAACTTTTACTTTTTATCCCACTTAGAGCATTTGTGCTGAGAGTCGTAGTTAAAAAGCATTCATCTTAATGTCAGAGCAGTTTCTTCAGGGAGACATTACACCTGTTCTGCCTTGTTTTTAACATTGTTTAACGACAACATGTCCTCAAAAGTAATCCCCCTCCATCATGATTCATGATGCAGCTGAGACAAACACCTTGATTTTTCTTTCTTCATAAACAACATCTGAGCAGGAAATTTTCCATACGAGGATGTGAGAGCTCATCAGGACGAGGTAGCAACAGCCTCCATCTGACTGCGGGCGGCTGCATGGAAACAAATATCCATCAGCCTCCAGCAGTAGCTCGCAGTAAATCAGCATGTGGTGGGAACATATTTCCTCCTCTCTCCTATGGCTGCCTGCGAGCAGCGAAACTGGCACAGCTGTAATGTATGAGTGTTTGTGTGGTGGAGATTTGCAGAAGAACGACGGCAAACTGTCTAATGACCTGCGTCAGGAGAAAAAAAAATGAAAACAAACGACGAGGTAAATAAGCTGAAAATATGAAATTCAGGGCCCATAGATCTTCAGTAGAGAGAGACACGTTGCTCAGGTGTGACATCTGAAAAGATGACGTGAAAGAAAAATGACCCCACACAGGGGAGAGGAGGAGAAGGGGCAAGGCAAAGGGAAACTGGAAATGGAGAAATAAAAGGGCAGACGAAGAGTTGGGGGAAGAAGAGGAGTAAATGCCAAAAGGATGATTGGAAGAAGAGGGTGAGAGTGGAAGATTCAGGGGTAATTTTAAGAGAGAGCAGATAAGGAAGGAAGAATGTGAGAACAAGGATGGAGGGTACAAAAGTAAAGCTTTGTTATAAACTAACAGATAACAGGTCAGATTATTTGCTTCACAACATTTTACTATTACAAATGAAAACTGAAACCTGCAACTCTAAGTCCTTCTACATTGTTCTTTATCCTATTGTTGCATCTTCAGTTTCAGCAGCTACTGACAAGACGGGAAAATTAGTGTACCAACACTATTGTTCAATCCCTCCAGGATTTCACAGGCTTTTTTCTGTGATCGCTGTTGCCTAATTTTTCTGCAGCTTTTTCAAAAGGTTGTAGTGGAAGTTAGAATGTTTTGAGACTTGATTAGCAGGAGCAATTGAATTTGCAAAAATAGTTGCAATTTTTTCTTTTTTCTTATCTTATCAAAAAGAACTCAAGTTCACAACAATTTGAAGAAAAATGCTTTACTGGCTCGAGTTATAAAGTGCACAAAACGTTGATAAATGTCAGTAACAACAACAAACCTCTGCTTTAATTCAATTGATCCTTAAATAAATGAAACTGTTAAATAAATGAAGTTGGAAGAGACCATTAAATAAAAAACACAATGCTATTCATCAAATTTGTGGAAAATGTGCAGTTATAGCACATAATTCCAAGAATGCACAGAATTTGCAATGAATGGTTGAATTTGAATCAATAGTTGTAACTTCCTGGATTGACTAATTGCTTTCCGTTAGAGTCTGTGGTGTTGTGAACTTTTTGTGACTCTTGAGAGTTTTGAAAAATGTTTAATTACAATAGAATTTAAAAAACTTATTATAAGAAGTCTGAAGCCTGTTTTGGACTCTGAGAAATGTTCTACTGGCAAGAAAAACTTATCAAGCATGGCATATTGAGTATTATCTCCATAGACGCCTTTCGATTTGTTGACTTCTGTTTCAAAGCCTCACATTTGGCAAATTTGGAAATCTCCATCTCAGTTGTTACATTTATTGTATGTGTTACATTTTTGACGAAGAAGAGGTTGAAGAAGAGGGTGGAGCCTCAGAGGAGAACTTGGACTTAGCTCATACTAGCTGTTATATTAATAAGGATGCTAATTAGCATAACGGAAAGTGACCACATTGTAGAAAAGGGGGGTTTTACATTGGCTTGTCTCTTTTGGTTGACAGGTCGCTGTAGTAGCTGTTGTAGATCCGCCTTAACTCTTCCCCTGCTTTTAGGTCTATTTGACTCTAAATGGGACCATGATTGTATCAATGAATGAAGCTCTATTTAAAAGCATTTCTGTTAATGCGTGTTCATTTTCAAATTTGCTCTTTCATTTGAATGCTGATGACTAGTTTTTTTCTGCAGTCGGAAACTCTGTTGAGATGAGTTTTAAAAAATTAAATGAGCGCCCAATTTGAAGACTATGTGTCTTATAGTTTGAGAAGTAAAGCAAGGTTTAACTTTTTAAAGTCTTTCCATTTACAGTATAGGAATCTTCATTATTATCCCAGACAGTGGCTGTAAGGACACCCTGACAAGCCTTGTCTTAGTTTCAGGTAAATATGAATACCCTTATTTTTACAAATATATTGTGGTATGTCAGTGCAGAACTCTTGCAGCGTCCCCACTCTTAGACCTGTGGTGAGAGTTAATCTGTAGTGCTGCTTCATCTGTCATTAACTTTAATAATTACACCAAATCTGTGTGTGTTTTCCTGTAGCCTGAATCGTTTCTCTGCTGGCTGTTAAAAGGCGATTAGAGATCGAGTTTCCACGCTTTACCACCCAGAACATCCAGGAAAATGTTCAGCAGACACTTAAAAAATACATTAAATTGAATTACATTTTTTTGAAGAAATAAGCCTAAAAAAAATATCAGATCCAGAGGATTCATCTTTCACACAGAGGTGATAAAAACATAACAGCTGAATCCTGGAGGGGAAATCAGACCGCTCATGTTAATTTCTCCTTCCTTAGCCTTCCACCGTTCTCTTTCTATGCTAACAAAGTTTTAGAGAGATTAAAATGTCCTGTCACATGTTTGTTCAAGGAGAAACAGAGGAAGTGGATGTGCTGTAGTTTCAACATGGACTGGTCCTCGGAGAGCAGCAAACACTGGTTTAACGTTTCGAAGACGAGTTGTGATCTGAGCCGCTGCTCTCTAATTAAAACCTCATAACTGTGTTCATCTGAGAATAAACATGATAAACCCTGACAGTCACTTACTGTGCTGATTTAAACTGTTTGCTCTTTGCCTTAATTGCACATTAGCACTCTTCAGCACGGCTCTATGTGATGTATATGAGTGGATTTAAGCGGGCGCACACACAGTATGTGACTGCTAAAGTAAGAGAGAAGGAAGCTTTTGGTGAAACCATGTTTGTCTCTTTCTGACTAGTATCATTATTTAAGACTGAATGTCACATTATTAATCTAAATCTGATGCTCCTGTGCCATAATATTACCATACAGAGTGATCAAATAAGTCCATACTGTAACTGTAACACAAATGGACTTGTCACTTTGTCAGTCAAGCTAAAAGATGGTGTAATGTTCACCGAGATGGCTGCTGGATAAGGGGAGTAACGATAAAATAAAACCCTGGGAAAAGAAGGAGGAACTAAGTATAGGCAAACTTAAAAAAGAGATTTATTAAAGAACTGAAGAAAAAATGTAGAACTGAAACAAGTTTCTGCTCCAAAACACAAACAGAAGAGAAGCCAATCCTATCTTACATTAAAGTCCAAAACTATAAGAGCATCATAACGTGGGGCTTACATACAATGTTTTCAAAGATTCAAGGCCACAACCATAATTAAAAACTACAACAACTCCAAAAACACAATTTAAAATAACCCTAAACCCGCCCCAGGAGCAACTACACCGGGTCAGAACTAGCATAGAGAGACATCCAGTAGATGGCGCCTCAGATGCTGCTGGTCAAAGGAGCGGTACGTCAACGCAGGCGACATCTTGGAGAAAATTTCCATACCGTAATGCTCTCATATAAGATTACTCTGATTCTCTATAAAATATCTCTCATAAAAGCTTTTTAATATGTACGGAATAATATTGCATTCTTGGGATAATAGACATCTGGATGAACGTGGTAATTCTCTTGGAATTATGGGAAAAGGTTTTATGAGAGTTTTTTTTCTGAATTCAAGAGACACCAGTTTCCCAAAATCCCCAACATAAGCTCTCACCTATAGGCCACTTAAAGTAGCAGACATGCACTGACCATTTAGTTTCATCTAGTTTTATTTTGGTTTGGGATTGAGACACGAGCTATGTATCCATGTACTTCAGGAATAGTAGATGATGCACGTCAAGCATTGAGGCTTTCTTCATGGTGATTGAAGAGATGAACAACATTTATCTCGTTATTTCAGCAGAAGATTCAAATTTTTCCATAGAAAATGATCTCATTATTATGAAATAAATGTGTCACAATTAGGAAAAACAGATTCGATTTTTCATTTCTTCAGTGAATATAATAGGCGTATGTACATTTGTAGAGATTCTGTAGAGAATCAGAGTAATCTTATAAAAGACAAATCTTTTGGTATGAGAAACCTGCATTTTTAATTCACCAGGTATCCAGGATCATGAATACGTGTTTGACGTTGGTGACAAAACCAAACCGATTCACATTTTCGGGTTATCAATAGTGTTACGCCGCTACACAAACCCACAGCTAAATGCTATCCTTGAGCCTGACTCTAAGGCCAGTGAGCCCGTAACTTAATGCCTCTCTTTCATATCAGTTTAGTTCATGTGCAAAAAGAACCTGTGAAGTGTTGAAACAAAAACAAACGTTACTTCAGATTCAGTCTCTCAGGTGTCTTGTGTCCTCGCGTCTCCCTCGTGGCGTCTCTTCGACTCAAAACCAACTTCCGCCTGCTCCTCCGCAGGTGTTGCTAATGAAGGTCACAGAGACAGAGCCACCACACCCCCCTCAGGTGTATCATCAGTACTGACCCTGCTTCTCCTCCTACCAACCACGCCTACCGCTAAAGACACTGAAGTGAATCCTCCTAACGCATTATCATAACAATATTTTAATCGTGAATAGACTCCCCGCTGTGATCGACTTACATTCATCAAGAGGAGTGGCTACCCCTCTACAATATGGCGGCCCAATTGATGCATCCCACAAGCCCAGAAGCCTCTTCTTGTCTATATACAACATATCTATGGTAGCAATTAGCTTTAGCCGAACTCCTTCAAAAGAAAGAAAAGATAAGCTTTAACAAAAAATCTCCTTTGTTAACGACTACCTAAACCACATGACACATATTTTCACTTCTTTGTCAACACATGTTCAGTAAACCTGACTTTCTTTTACCATGTACTCGTAACAAACACTGTGGAGCCTCCCTCGACTGTTTTCGTAGCAGTCTGTTAATTCTGTGTTTTTTTTTCCTGAACCTGTAAAGCAGCATGGTCTTCTCCTGAGGACTCTTTCTATGTTCTATGCTTCAACCCCCTGCAGTGTTTAACCCCCTGCTCGCTCTAAATTGAACCTCAATAAAAAGTTCAGTTTAACAAGCTGAGTGTGGGATTTGGCGCCGCATTGTCTCTGCTTTTATTCTCATTAAGCTTGTGGGAGATGATTATTTCTTTTCCTTTCTTCTCCGCAGCGCTGGAGTGGAATTACACCCCAGTGCTGCTTCTCTTCTGGGTGCTTTTATGGATCTCGGCTTCTCCTGCAGCAGGGCGGCAGATTATTAATCAGATTCATAAATAATAAAAGATGGCAGCAAACTCGGGCCCTGGGCGCCGGGGCCACTGCTTCTCTTTCCACGGTGATGAGAAATGATGGAGGATAAGTCAGCGAGAACAATATTAACACAAAGCCAGCTGGATTTATCCAAAGTCTGCTTACAGTCCACCTGCTTGAAGACTTTTTAAAGCCTGAGCTGGTTAATATTCAGGAGAAATTAGCATGAGGCTAATCTCTAATTCTGCCTTTGTTTAAGCTAACAGTGCAGCTAACCTGCTAGCTGAGAGAAAAACGACTGGTCAAGTTTCTGATAACCTCTGCACTAGAGTTATTCAGAAGAGTTTGCTTCAGGTTTTTAGACCTCCTAGACTCAATGTGTGGGTTTTTAGGACCTTAAATCACTCTGTAAACTTTTTTGAGAACAATGTGGATTTATCAAACCAAGTTTATAACTTTTTGAGCCAAAGAGTCTGCAAAGTGTACAGCCAAAAGTAGACTTTACGCCTTTGTCTGACCATGTTAAAACTGAGACATGCCAAGAGATATTTTGATCAGCTCCAAGTACATGGACCTTTTGACAAGCTGGCAGATTCAATTTCCAGTATTAAATTGTCAATATATTAAAAAATGATAGATTGCATGCAAAAAAGAACCAAAAGAATTGTTGTTTTGAAAGCAGAATTAAACTTTTCTCATTTATTCTACACAATCTTGTTGTTACCTGTTACCTACAAACACAGATGGCTTAGTGCAATACTCTACAAACATTCACACCTGCAGACAGGAGTGAAGCAGCGATTTTAAAAGTGCGGGTGTTCTAATGCTAGTATATTAGCACCCTCTAGCAAATCAACACATTCTGCTTCATTTAATGTCCAATAACTAAGTTTAGCTGACACATCATACAACAAGACAAAGTTACAAAAGATTATAATTAGACACTAACTTTATGAACATCCATTGTGAGTAGCTCTAAAAACCAGATTCAAAACTGCTCTTTGTGATGCTTTTATTTTGCTTTTCTTATTGCCTTGTGTCTCAGTCTCTTTATTTCCTGTCTTCAAATATGATGTGCTTTTATTTTGAAAAACTGCAAAGGGGACTTCCGCTACATCGTAAAGTTACGGGAGTAAATAAATACAGCTGAAAGAACAACCAAGAGGAGAAAATGTTACACTTACGTTGTTTTGTGAGGTGGATTTATCTTAAAAACTGTTTGGGTGATTAACTCTCTTTCAGAAGGATGCTACATGTAGCATGTATTCATTTGTTAGCTCTGAGCGACAGGAGGATTACTGCTAAATGCACATAACTTTACCGTGCTTCAACTGTAACCGAACAGCTTGGCTTAATTATCACTTAATGAATCTTACTTGACCAATACGTTTTCATCGATGACTCCACTGGTAAAAAGTGTGGGGGATGAAATCACGTTTCAGTGAAAGTGTGGGTGTCGCAACACCCACAACACCCACAACACCTACAGATGAGAGGTGCCTGCCTGCAGAGACACAGACACTCTGTTTACAGTAAAAATATGCTGAGTCAGAAATATTTGCTTCTTTAAGTATTATAATTGTTTTTTGTAACATGTTTATAGCAAATGCTTATATTGAGTCAGTCTCCTCTCAACCGGAAGGTCGAGGGTCGATACCCAGCTCCTGGAGCAACATGTCCGATGTGTCCTTTGACAAGACACTTAACACCAAGTTACTCTCGCTGCTTCGGTGGCGTATGGATATGTATGAATGGGATTAGTTAATACTGATGGACACTTTACATAGCAACCTCTGTGATCAGTGTGTGAATGTGTAGGTGTGACCTGTGCTGTTAAAGGGCTTTGAGTAGTCAGAAGAGTAGAAAAGAGCTCAAGCTTAAGTCAACTTATCATGTATTTCAGTAACAAAAACGTTGTGATAAATTGTGCAGCCCTACAATAGATAAAAAACAGTAAAAAGTATTAAGGAAAAGATCAATTAAAATGCATTTGAAAAGATGACATCATGCACAAGCAAGTCTGTAAAACTGAGTTTTAAAAAGTGTGGCGTTTTTTTGGTACTAAGCAAGGCTAGATGTTTTTCTTTGTTTCCAGCTTCCAGGATTCTGACTTCTTATTCGAGGGATACCTATAATATTATAATTAAATTTCCTTCTTCACCTGTCTCCCCTGTATTTTCCTGGCATCCACATACTTTTGTTTCCTCTTCCACTTCCTTTAGACACCCAGGAGAGGAAGAATCAGGTCACACTATATATATATATATATATTTCTGTTCAGTCATCCATGCTGATGAAACACAAACACTCGTCTCCTCCTGACCTGACGTCTGACCCGGGTTCATCGCAGGCGGCTCAGGTGCAGCGTACAGCACATTCTTCACGCTTGTTTGATTCCTATTGCTCCTGTACACGATGAGGTCACGTAGCTGTGACATCACAAACATGGAGGCCTGTGAGCAGACAGACAATGTACAGATGACAGGCAGAGAATTAATGAGAGGACATAATTGATGAAGGATAAAACGCAGGAGAGCCGAACTAGAATGTCTGATGTTTGAATGTAGCGAGGGAAGTCAGCTGTGAAACACACACACACACACACACACACACACACACACACACACACACACACACACACACACACACACACACACACACACACACACACACACACACACACTGTGAACGTGTTCTCCAAGCCATGATCAGTATGAAGTAGGCTATTTAAGGTAAAAAAGATAAATCAAAGGAGAGTCTCTTTTTAGACCTTTTTGTGCTATAGATTTCCTGTCTGGTTCAGTGTTTCAATCAACAACAAGAAACAGTTTTAAAGATGCTTAACCTTTTGGACATTTTAGCCAAAAGGTAAAGCATCTTTAAATCAAACCTAATTTAAAACCTCCCAACCTCTGTTTGAAACTGTTTTACATAAGTGTGTTTTAATTATTGTATTTATTTTCATTAAAGTCATAGAGCTCGCTTAATTATTTTAGTAAATTTTAGCTTCTTAGAAAAGTTAGTTTTGTTGATTTTAGTGGCCTTGTATTTATCTGGCTTCTGTTTTTTTTTTTTTTAATGATTTGTTGTCTATCTTTTAATTGACTCTGTCATGACTCGATGTCATTGTGAATGAGGGTTGCCCCTCAATGATCTCTCCAGTATTAATAAAGGTTAAATGAATTATACAGGTTTTAACATTTCAAATCGATTTGACAAAAATGTATATTGCAGTACACTTTTTTTCACCAACAGAGGGCGATATGAATGAATGAAAACAAATCTTTAAAGCTATGATGAAAACTTTCTGTGCATATCCTTCTGTGGAAGAGCAACTGCGTCTGTCTGCTGCAGGATGAGACAAGCTGGTGATTGTAGTCAAGTATTTTGCTACCAAATAACCAGATACTTACAGGAGTTGGTGGAGACCAAACCAGAGGGAGAAAAAGGATTAGCATTGGACTTACACTATTATGTGTTGCTCCTCTGTATTTTTTTTTAGGGTATTTGTATTTTTTTTTATTTTTTTTTATCATCTTTTTATTTGGGATGGGTATACAACGATCAACAAACTGTACACAGAATGTTAGTATATCCCTTCCCTCCACCAACATGAACACATACATACATGCATGTCTGCATACATAGGCCTCCATGCATACACAGAAAAACAAAGCAAAAACAAGAAAAACAATCCTAACAGTAATACTAATAATACTCTTCATAATAATAATAAGGGTATTTGTATTTGATGTAAAGTTTGGCTCTGACATCATCTGAATCCACAAACTTTGTAATTTTCTTCAAAAATAAGGGAACTACCAGAACTACAAAAAGTGTAAGTGGACACGTCTAGCCCACGACCCCTTACAGGGCAGATAGCTGCACACAGACATCATGCACAGGTTGATTAAATTGAATGCTGTTATATCATTGTTGTTCTCAGATCAAGGTTTGCAGATCATAATTATAGTGAATCTGCAAAATCCTCTCTACTAGTGTAATGGTTCATCAGCAACTAAAAAGATAAAAGTTAGTGAAAATCCTGAAAGATATGAGGCCACATTTAAAGGTAAACAAAATTTTGATAACCTTTTAGCTACCTTTTAATACAGCAAATGTTGCCATAACATCATGTTTCAGGATTCAATTGGAAGTGCATTTATTCTAAGTTTGGTTGCACCAGAATATGTTGTTTTGCCTTCGAATGGCCAACTTTTTACTTTCCATGTTTTTTTTCTGTATCAGATCAATCAAGAATCAGTGAGGTTCAATTTATTTGGTTGAATTGTCAACATTTATATAATTTTCAACCCTCTGAAAATGCAGTGAACCCCTGTAATAGCATTTTAGCTTTGACCCTTCACACTGTAAAAATTACTTCTTCTCCTGAGGAATATGGCCTCAGGAGGAATTACATTGAATCTGCAGAGAACTGTTCAGACTGAACTTCAGGATTAAATCGTTATAAAAGTAATGTCAACTTTATTTGAATAATCTGTTATTTTCAAAAGACAGATTAATTAAGTGCTTTAAGCTCACACTGATATAAAGCACATGTTTTATTTTCCATCTACCTCACAGTAATTCACATTCTTCAGTTTGTGAACCCAGAACAAATGCCACCTCCGAGGTCACGGCGACTTATCGGACCATGACCTCGGACCCCTGGCGGCTGAGCGGGGAGGAATAAATGAGCAGGTGTGAGAGGGGCCGAACACGGCGCTGCCTGCAGTAAGTGGCAGTTTATGGAAATGAGAGGTGATCTTTCCACCTGGGCGAGATAACCTCTGCGTTAATCCTCGCTCCCCGACCTCCCACTGCTCCGCTCTCCACACTTTCATTACAGTTTAATCATCATCCTAAAAAAGAATGGAGGCAAAGTGAAGTTAGGAAACTGCTGCTGATCGAGACACAACTCTGTCTGAAACTCGAACTGTCTCTAACTGTGAGGCTGGAGATGTTTTCTTTTTCTTTAATGACACCGACTTTTTGTAAGAGTAAATCTCCTAGTTTCTTCCCAAAGTGTTGCTTTCTTTCTCTGCATGCTTATTTATTTTCCTTTTCCACTGACACTTACCTTTTTTAACTGTCTTCCTTATTTCCTTTCCTACCATCTCAGACCTTCCCATTCATTCCTATCTTGATTTCCTGTTTTCTACCCCTCTTGCTTTCTTTGTCTGTCTTTTCTTCACACAAAAGCTCTGACTACAAAGAACATAAATCCACGAAAAACAAATTACATAAAGTCAAGTGTGTCAGACACACTTTCAATATTTTTTTCTCTAGCATGTTGGCTACGTCCTATATATCCTTTCTACTACATTCATGCATTTCCTGTATTTATTTCTCTGCTCTCCTTCCACTTGTTTTCCTACACCCCTTCCTACCTGATTCTTTCCTTTCTCTTGTCCACCTCCTTCCATCTTTCAATACTCGGCCCTCGCCCACCCCATTTGTCTTTATTTTCTACTTCCAGTCAACCCACACCTCCCTTTTGATTCCGTCTTTCCTTGAAGATCTTAATACCTTTCCTAGCTCCTTTTCCTTAGTTTTTTCCTGCCTCCCCCAATAGCACCACCTTCTCTACAATTTAATTTTCTTGTTTTTCTTTTCTGCTGCGCCTCCTTCTGTCTTTTACTACCTCCTTTGTATTTATATCTTCCTCTTCCTTACTTACTTGCATTCCTGTCTGTTCTTTCTAACCTGGTTTTGAAACAAAAAAAGGGGTTATAGGCACTTTACAGGTCCACTTTTCCATTTTCCTACTTTCTCCTATTCCTTTCCTTCTTAACCTTCTTATCTGACTCTACATCACCTCTTTTCTTTTTCCTAAATTCATCAAACCCTCCAATTCTTCCCCACCTCTTTTTCAGTTCCTATTTGTTTGTATGCAGTCTTTTTCCTTTCCTATTTCCAGTCCTGTTGTACTATTTTTTTATATAGACCAATTCTGAGTAGGCGTCACGATTACATCACAGCAGTGCATCGTAGTGACAGAAAAAACAGTGGAAGCAAGTGGAGAGAAACATGGAAAAGCTGCACTTACTGTATAGTGATAACACACATTAAACAGCTAATTCAATTGTTAACAAAGAGTTAATACTAACCCAGCAAACAAGTGCAGTTCACCTTCAGTATGCAGTTGTTTGACTTGTTTATGATAGACCACGTCTTGTTTAGCTGTGTTTTGTGTCCTTGGTGCTTAGGCAGCACAGTGCTCTTTAATACACAAAAAGAGCTGACAGATCTGAGTATTTAATGTCCTGGACGTGACCAAAAAATACAAAAGTGTATTCGTCAAGAGATTTGTAAGCCTTGGGAGAGACACGGGGTTTCTCCACAAGGTGTGCAAAGATGTCTGTCCACTGTCACTTTGTCCATTGACGCAGTGAGCCAGCAGTGAGTGCAGGTCAGGAAGCCTAACCCCGTTGCTAAGAGTTAGCTTGTCACTGTAAGACAACTTGTATTCTGCTGCCAAACAATTAAAATAATTGGAGAAGGCATCCAGATGGTCCATAACTTTTTGATATGAATTTACTGGAAACTATAGCTATCACTTTCTGGCCCCAGTTGGACCCCTTCGTTCTCCATCTTCGTGTTCCTTGACTTAATTTATTTTTTCTACCTTATCTTTCATTTCTTCTGCAACTCAAAACTTCAAAGCTTCAAACATATCCCACCCCTTTCTTTGCAATCATCATCTTTATCCCTTCATTTCTGAATAACCCTGAACCTCCTCCTGTCCTTTCTTACCTCATCCAATCCCTATAGTTATCCCTTGCTCGCTCCCAGTTACATACACCCTACTAACACTCACACACACACGCACACACACATACTCCCCCCCCCCCACCCATGATGAAACACAAACACTCGTCTCCTCCCGACCTGCCGTCTGACCCGGGTTCATCAGAGGCAGCTCAGGTGCAGCGTACAGCACATTCTTCACGCACGTTTGATTCCTGCTGCTCCTGTACACGATGAGGTCACACAGCTGTGACATCACACACATGGAGGCCGACAAGCAGACAGACACACAGACGTACGGGTGACGGGCAGAGAATTAAAGAGAGGAGATAATTGATGAAGGATAAAAAGCAGGAGAGCTGAACTAATGTCTGATGTTCGGATGAGGCGTGGGAAGTCATCTGTGAGAACACACACAAACACACACCTTTACTTCCTTTACTTTCCTCATCCCTGATTCCTTTAGCGCCACCTTAAATCCTCCCTTACCTCCTTCGTCTTCTTTTGACTGTTTAAAATAATAATAATGTTTCAAATTTCCTTTCCTGACTTCTCCCTTCTTTCCTTTCCTTATTTCCCTACCTCCTATCCCTTTCTTCGTACTTCCTCCTTTTCTTTTTTGTTTTCCTACCTGTAGTTTTGTTTTCCTTTACCTCTCCCTCGTCATTTCCTCTTCCTTTCTTACCTCCAGTTTTTCCCACCTTGTTTCCTGCAACCTTTTAACTGCTGACCTCATCTCCTTCCATCTTTCCTTTCCATATATATAATTTTCTTTCCCTCTTATTTTTGCTTATCTTCTCCTCCACTTTCATTCTTGTTTCCTTTCCTTCTATTGTTTTTTATACTTTCTCATTTACTTTCCTACCCTCTTGTTACCTTTAACACTCCTTTATTTCCTTCCCTTCTTCCTTATCCCCTACATTAACATCCTTTTTTTGTTTCCTTTACTCTTTTCTTACCTCCTCCTTCTCTTCTCTCTCCTGAAGCTAAAACACACAAACCAGGTGAGCTTTCTTACCTCACAGAGGTACTTCTGAAGCTTCCTGTTGTCTGAAGTTTCCTCTATGTAACTTTCCTTTACGAGTCTTTCCTTCGCCTCCTTTGGCTGAAATCATTAAATCGAATCTCTCCGAGTCTCTTTGTTCACCTCGACTCTCTTGCAGCTCTGCAGGTCTCTCTTTCTTTCCTCCTCAAACTGCCATTCTCTCGCTCGTCCTTTTTCCCGCCTTTGTTTAATTTCTTCTGTAAGCACATGGAGATTAATTGGGCCTCTCTTTCAACTTTTTCCTGGCACCTTTTTCCTCTTGCTCGCCCGCTCTTTCTCCCTCTCTCGCAGGAATGCCTCTCATCATCTTTTCATTAGTGCTACCTCTGCCCTTATACATTATTCAGCCCGAGTCTCTGCAGAGCTCGTCCTTTATTAGACTGTCGCCAGAGAGCATTCTACAAACTCATTAAAAAACTATTAAAGGCTGATGATTTCCTCTGATAAAGCCGGGCCATCTCTAAGTTTGCTTTTCTGACTGATCTTCTGACGCCATCAGACGACGCTGCGGCTCGAGTCAAGAGGAACATCTGCCCGCCGGTTAGCTGGAGCTTTAATTTAACCTTTAGAGCAGACGTTTAATCCAGGCTGGATCTCAGGAAACCGTCATGACACCTACATATATTACCTACACCACAGCTTATACCTACTGCACACCTGGAGCTCCTTTATACATCTGAGAGTAATGAAACTCATGTTTAGTTAAAGACCACACTGCCTATTCTATCTATTCTATTTTTGCACATATACTGTGCATGCTTCTTTTAAACCAAGCTGAAATAAAGACTCTAACAACTAGATGAGTTACACTTTTAGCTAAAAAAAGACTTCTTCTTTCTTCTTTCAAGTCAACAAGTTGAACGTTTGTTGATGACTTTACCTCATTGTCCTGCAAAACTATGTTTTTGATTTGTATTGTCTAGCCCTTGTATTGTTGTCACACTTTCACAAAGTAAAGATGAACACAAAATCTTTGCTATGTTTGGAAAATCCCTTCAAGTTTCACCCAAGCCCCTCCACTAAAACTCTGACATGCAGTCTTTGTAGCATAAGACCCAATAGTGTGGATTCACTACCTCTAAAACCTTTTATTTCAAAGCTTCCTTCACTACATAATGCATCTGAATCCGAGTGTCCTCTGATCTTTCCATTTCTTTAAAATGGAAATCAATTTCTCTACTTTTCTCCATTGTATAAGGTGTGCTATAGAATAAATGAACGCTACTAATAAGGGCTTGCAATATTTGTTATCAATGGCTGAGGAATGGTAAAGGATGAATATCTCAGAACCAATCAGAAATCACCTGAGGTTAAAAAAAAAACCTCTCTCTCTAGTTTTGTTTCTCAACCTTCTTTTCTTCTTAAAGTCAGTTGAAGCCTGCTACAACAAATGGACATAAGGACGTCTGACAATAAATACCTTCGTCTATACAGATTCTAATCTATTGACGGGAACCTTTCTGCATGATGTGAAGCTAAAAGGAACCTTGACTTTGCTTTATTTGAATCATTCTCTCCTATTCTTTTATAGTCTGAGTCTGATACCTTCAGCCTCTCACTGATAACTGACACCTGTTCACAGATGTTCACAGAGACGCTTCTCTACTTTCTGGAAAATCCAGCAGAGATTTGAGCTGTTTTATATCCAGGGGGGATGTTGGGAGTATTTTGGAGATACACGCAGCTCCTCTGCCTCCTCTGCCTCCTCTGACATGTTAATTGATGCTTTTGGTGTTTTTAGCGCCTCTGTTCTCGGCTCTCTCTGGGGAGTTGCCTCCACCCTGTGATTTGCCGTGGGAGTTTAACAGCGGCTGTGATCACACCGGCGCAGATAAGACGAGAGGAACACGCAACAATCAGGCTCGCAGGGCGTCGGTTGATTTGCAGAGGACTTTTTTTAGTTTCAGAGGAAGACTCGGAGGTGTAGAGAGAACAACTCTCCTTTTTCACTACCACACAAAACAGCTTTTATCACCATTATAACCTCTTTCAAACAGAAGGGTTGGACTTGTTTTTACGGGATTTATTGAAATATAAAGCTCAAACTAAGTTACTTATGAAGCTCAATTACCTGCTTTGTTTTTTTTCTTCCTTTCAAATCATTAGAAACTTGAAATTGTTAAACACATGACTGGCAGTTTCAGACTCTACAAATTAGGGTTTCATACTACAGACGCGGGCCCGGTTCCGTGTATGCTTGACCCCAAAGTGTGAACACAAATGACCGCTTGGAGAGATGGTCTGGGGCTCGTTTCATGGGTACTCGAGTATAGTTGGCAGGAGATGTAGGAAGGAAGTGGACCGCTATATGACGTAATTCTAAGCGGCTCCTATCGCTCCAAAAACCATCGTATCTGCACAGCTCGGGCTGTTTCATCCTCTGAGCTGCACGTTAGATGTGGACGCAGGAACGTTGTTGCCGTCCGAGAAATAACAAAATCATCCACAGTTAGCAGGATGAAGTCAGCCCGCGAGTGGTTGCAATGGTTGCTTCGTCTTCTTTCTGCTTCTTTGTGTGCATACTGCCCCCTGCTGAACTGGATTGTGTACTGTCTCGTGGTCCATCTTTTCATAAATTCTCTGTTCTGGACTCACAAACAGACAGTCTTAAGTGTCTGTAGTGTGCTGGTGCGCTCCTCTGCAGTCAAACACAAATACATTATCATGCTAAAGCCATATTTATATTTCCTCTTCCTGTAGCTTCAAATGAAAACATGAACTGGATATAGATGTGGTGACGTTTATTGTAAAGTGGCCACAAGAAACACAAGTACTTTTCATTAAGAACGGTAATTTTGCAGTTAACTATTCAGCTATCTGTTAAAGACATGGATTCCTACCTTTTCTCTGATATGTTTTAGCTTTGTCATCCTGTTCAGAATAAAATCCCTCCCTGTGGGCTGATGGCTGCTTCCTAAATCTGCAGATTTAAATCTTTGGTCTGCTCCTTTAAAGCAGCAGCAGGCCTTGCTCGCCCTTTTCTCCTCTCACTCTCCCACTCATGAATAATAAAAGTCGAAGCTGAATTATTAATGCAGATTTTTGCACACAATCTGCAGGGGCCATTATCCCGATCAGTGATGGATCTCATTTAATTCTGACAGATTAGATGGATCCACGCTCTGCCTCCATTGAAGGGACCGACCTGTGGGGAGATTACACTCAGATTATCTGCACTCGTCTTGATTAGCGCCCGGCTCAAAGGTTACAATAAAAATTTTCCATATGAATGAGACAAAGGTTTGTTTTTTCAGATGGAGGAAATGTCAGCTCCCCTGATGGACGGATCCGGGGTCCCCGCCCGAGGCCCCACCCCCTCTCCATCTGTGAAAGGTCGGGGTTCAGATGGCGTGGCAGAATGAGCGCTCAGATACCCACTTATCTTCTGAAAGCCCACAAACGAGGTAATCCTCTTATTTGACACCTCGAGCAGACGCTCATTACTCGCAGCACTTTCTGCAGGCCCGCTCCAAATTTCATGTCAGGACGAGTTTCCTTCTGTTTCCCTTTTAGAAAATATGAAGCAGATCGTGACAAAAAAAGAACTCTCAGCAGCAGCAACACAACACCACCAAACAGCCACCTCAACCAACAGGTTCTTTAGAGAAATCTCAAATTTACATGAAGCTTTCACACCAACGGCCAATTTTCTTGGCTTTATTCTCGGTAAATACTTTAATTGAATGACTTTGTAGTTACTTTCTAGAAAAAACAACAAAAACAAAGTCCACAAATTTAATATATATTTTATTACATCCTGTGATTTTCCTTTATGAATGAATATGTAAACTTATACAAGCCTTGTAGAACACGTTTTAAAGATGTATCCAAAGCATGTACAAAACATGGACGTAGTCGCCAGTGACGTCACCCATTGGGTTCTACAGATGTGTATTGAAAACAAACGATGGCCGATTGCTATATTCGAAAAGCTGACTCTAACTCACTGTCAGTCAACCTAACAATAGACAAAAACATGGAGCAGAGGCAAACCCTGACAATCTGCTACAACATGCCCACCTGTCAGCCAACTTAGCCCGCATTATGCAATATTGCTAACATAATCAAGTGGGATATGTCGAGGGGGAGAGAGCGGGTTAGAGGTCCTGAAACTGAACAAAGCTGTTGTTAAACTTATTCTCTGCTCCTTTGCTGTTGAAACGATGGACAACAGCCTTACAGAACTGATTTGAAAAATGGAATTGGTGGGTCATGCTATTTGTTGGCTCAAGCTTCTGATGGGTCAGCTGTGTGACCTCAAGTAACCTCAAGTCCCATAAAACTTCTATCGTTGAATCATGACATTTGAACTTTCTTTTTTTAGGACGTGTTTATTTGAACACTTAAAATTGAAATAGGGGACACGTTGGGGATTTATTGACGTTCGCAGACAGCCTCAAGTGGACACTCAAGGAACTGCGGTTGTTTTGGCACTTACTGTATTTGCAGGGGCAGCAGTGTGTGTTGTTTATTTTCAAATTTCAAATCAAAATCATTGGAAGGGTGAGTGCGGAGTGACGCCATAACAGAACAGTTTCTTTCAGGCTGCTGATGCTTTCTGGGGAAGTGTCTCTCTGTGAACACACTCACTGTAGATCTGTAGATCTGTTCTAATGAACTGATTTCAACACATTCAAACTGAACTCTTGTTTGTCTGTTGGTGTATGTAGAAACAAATCATCCTCCTTCGTACTGTTAGAGCTGAAGACGATCATCCTGGGCGCCCGTGTGGTCGCTCAGTTAGAGCCTCATCACCACACTTCCTCCTCATTTGGTGCTTTATCACAACAGAGGCTCTTTCAAGGCGCAGCTTTTTTATCTCATTGTCTTTGTGCAGAGTGTGATCTCCCCTCTGCTCCTGTTTCCTCTGTGAAGAAGAAGAAGTTTGAGGCTGATTAAAACTTTCTTTTTCATGTACTTTATGACTGCAGGTATGTTTAAAGACTGCAGAGTGGAACTGACAAAGAAGAGCTATCTGTAAAATCCGGCCCCGGGATTAAAACCATCACACCTGAGCACCGAGGCAGAGAGTCGGAGTTAACTCGGTTTTAATGCTTTCTGTTTAATCTGGGTGGCAGCAGCCCCTCACCTTCATCCGTCTCCTGTGAAGTTTTCTCTTTAAAATATTCAGAGAGTGGAGCGAGGCAGCCACACGGTCTGTGTTTAAACTTTAAAACCGGAGAGAGTCTCAGTGAGATGTCAGCAAAACTCGAGTGAAAAGAGCCGCGGCAGCTTTGAGACGTTCATCGAGACGCATTGAATTTCAGGACTTAATGTTAAAAGAGCGGCTGTGATGGAAAATGTCACGTATTGACAGAGAAGCCGAATGGCACAGACAAACATTAGAAATTCTACTTTAAAGCATCAGAAGAAAGTTTTTTTTTCATGTTTTATCCCTTTAACTGTGTGTGATTTACACTGATGCTGATCATTTTCTAAAGCTGTGTTTGGTTAGATTTTCTCTAAAATCCCTTCAACATTTTTACCACATTTATCTTGATGTGAAAGCCTCCTCCGTGGTGCGTTCAAGGACACCGGAACTGAACTTACACTGACCTGCTGTCGGGAAAGGCAAACACCAAGCAGATACGGACACAGTTAGAAGTGTGACTTTTAATTTGAAATGTGCAAAAACAGCCAGCCCTTTCTCTGTAGATGACGATTAGAAAACATGCTGATATTCTGCTTGTCTTTAAATTTCGCTTCTTATAACAAGTCATTGTCCGGACATTGGTAAGTCAAAAGTTTACAGACGTTGAGCTGATTTTACAAACTTTACAAACAGACAGAAAAGGTCGCTTCCTGATTTCTTTCAATATAATCATTAATTATGTTTCTGAAATATGAAGAGACCAACATGCATATCACGGGAAAAATCCTCACAGATTGTTTAAGCAATCTTTGAATATGTTAATAGTAGAGTTGGTTTTATGAATATGCAATATAAAGACTCTGTAATTGTTATTTAAATGTTGTTCAGAATCAAATCTCAGATCTGTGTTTTAGTCTCTTTAGTATTCCTCTCAGTCTCTGATTCTGGATGGAAGACGAGTCTGAATCACATCCTGCTCCTCTGACATCTGAAATTCTACTTTTTTTTTTTCTTTTTGTGTTTAAATCCAGTTCTGAAACTGAGGAGCTGAATACAGATGTCACTGCTGGTTCAGTGTTCCGGGTCTGCTGAGTGATGACAGAAAACAAGAAAACATAAGAGTTTGATGAAGCCATGTTTAGTGTCATACATTCAATGTATTATCAACTATACAAACTTTTCTTTTAGACATTCTGAACACATGTTTTTTTGATGAGACTGCATCTTTACATCTTCCGCTGCTTTCCTTGCTCATGGTGGATCACTGTTGAGTCTCTGTAAATACTAAAACAAAGACTATACACTTGAGATTTTCTCTTTATGGGATTCCTCCTGAATAACTTCTTATTTGCCGTTATATAAATAGAAATAGATCGATTGATAGTCCAGAACTTTCTACAACTACAATCATTCAAATAAGTCAAATAACTTTGATCTTTTCTCCTCCCTAAAAGTAACTTGATGATTGCAAGTTTCCTTGAATTCCTTTTTATTTCCTGGACCGCTTTCTTTAGCTAATGGATGCTATCGCTCTCTTGTAACTAAATAAATGGATGATTCTGTTTTTAAAAAGAACACGTATAGAAGAGAATTATCACACACACAAAAATGTCTGTGTTTAGAGTTCTTGTCTGAAATGTCAGCCTCAAACTCATTGAAAGAGTTCTTATTTTTCTGACAGTCTCTGAGTTTTATTTTAATCCCTCTCAGTGAATAAAGACCATTAGCAGCTGCTCTTTGTCTGCCCTGAGATGAAGCTGAATGTGTCAGACTGGGAGGAACATGAATTAAACATCGGTGAGAGACGGAGAGTTATGAGCAGTGTCCAGTCTAATAAGGCTGAGCATTAACAGCGCAGGATCTGCACACCCAATGACTCACACACGTCCAGCTTTATCTCTCGCAGACTCAAACTTTACTTTTTTTCTCTTTTATACAAAAAAATGGATCAAATGGTATCAAAAGTGGTTTTTTTCCTGCGTCATAAAAGGCTGCAAAATTCTACAAAAAATAAAAAAGAAGACAAGAGAAGAAGAAGCACGTCAAACATTGGCTACGTTTACGTGTGCACAATTTCTTTGTGCACAATCTTCATTCCGATTGGGGATTCCGATTTCACTGTTTACATGGACGCTAAATAAAATGATCGGATTATGCCGTGCATGTTCATGCATTGGCATTAAATCAGAATAAAACCATTCTGACATGCGCAGACTGGTCCGCACCTTTCTTATCTGCCAGAAACATCAGAAGAAGAAGCTGACATTGTTTGTAAACAATCTACGCCGTCACAAGCATAGCGTCGCAAGGGTCTGCCAGGACCTTGCTTATTAATGTTCTAAAGGCTTTTACTGTCTAAAAGTGATCTTATTGGTTAGATTACTGAATTAAATATCATACTGGCATTAATCATAAACTGTAAACATACAATAAATCAGTATTAGATTCTGCCACACTTGTCGGCATGACTTTAGAATGAGACTGTAATAGTTCTTCTCAGTTCTGAGTTCACTTTTATTCTTCTAACATTATTATTTCTCACCTTATCTTAAAAATATCAATTTTTAGGCAGAGGTTGCATAGTCAGTTTACAATGAATCTGTTGATATCAAAGATGTTATTGTAGCTCCCTGGGAAAGGCGCTTAATGTCGCTCCAAAGTGGACTCATTTTTAACACGATGTAATATTTTTATAAAATAGGGTCGTATGAAATCGTACCTATGAAAGAGATTAATAAAATACATTTATAGGCTACTTAAAACACAAATATAATCCCAACGAGACTGGTCGGAGAGGGTCGTCCTCATGGAGTTCACCGATCAAGAGTGGAGACAAAACTTTTGAATGACACAGCAATCATTCCTGAAGTTATGCGCTCTGATGGAGAGGTATATGGAAAGACGTCCCTTCATGTGGGGCAGACATGCGCAGTAAGGATCACTTTATCCCAGTCAGGCAGACACCATCAGATCGAGTGTGTACATGGATCCTGATCCGAACAGCGATCGGCATAAACCTCTCGATCGGAATGAAATTGATTTCCGAATGAGTCTGATCAGATCAGTCTGTTCTGATTGATATGTTTACATGAAGCATTTTTATTCTGATCAGCCTTTTATTCCGATTACTTGTGTCCATGTAAACGCAGCCAGTGTCATTGATGGTAAAAAAAACTTTTATTCTCCTTTGGGCTAACTGTTTGGATGCTTTTAATTACGATTCCTAACTGGAAATGAAGCAAATGAACAATCTGGATAGTCTGCGTTTGTTCCAAAGGAGAAGTACAGACCTGCTCTGTGAGCTGAACCAGAAACTGGTTTCTTTTTTGAAAAACTGATCGTTGAGCTCTGGTTCTGCAAAGTTTTTGCACACTTGTTTTTCATTTCTTAGAAGAATTCAGAAGTGACTTCTTGCAGAATATCCGGACAACATTAGGCTGTTAATAACATTTACTTAACTCAATAACGTAACTTTCGCAATCTTTAGATTGTACCGATTAATATGATGCATTTATAGATACTCAGAGTTACGACATCACAAAAAGCGAAACAATGTAACCAATGCAAATGAGTCAGAATGACACTAAACACACACAACGGGTAAAATGCTGAGAGTTCGTGGTAACTGCGTCGCATTTATAAGATACACCATGTGCTAACATTCCAGTGATCAGAATAACAATTCTGCCTCTGTATGACTTAAAAATGAATGATCTGTAAATATATTCTGTAAATATTTTACAAAAAGATCACATGAAGAAGACCTCCGGTCAAAACGTTGTGAATGTGATAAATCAAACTGTTAGTGGTATTTCACTGCCCTGAACCTACGTGATGTGAGTATAACTACCTCCTGCATACTGCAGCCACTCAGTAGGTGGATCTTCTGGCTTCACTTCCAGGCAGCTGTTTCACCGTCCATCTTAATATACAGTCTGTGGTGTAGCTCTGCTCAGAGGTGCAGACAGCTTCTCTCCACATTCAGACACAGAAAAGGAGCAGGACAACTTTCTGTGTTTCTGCCTGAATGTCATTAGTGCCATATGCTTTGTGAATTTGAGCTTGAGACATAGCAGATAGGGGGAAACCCTTTTCACACATACGGAAATCTCCTGAAAAACTCTGGAGATTTGGCTACCCGGAGGGACTTTAGGCTATTTGTGACCGCAAACAGCCGCAATTTTTGCGCTGACTTTACCCAGAGTTTCTCTGGCCAGACCCCTAGTATTTTATCCGCAGAAAGTCCGAGTCAGCTGATGTCTGAACGCGGCCGCACATACTCCAGAGATTTCAATTGAAACGTTTATATACAGTGACTGCCCAACGTGTCTGCACGCGACCTCTACGATCTCTGTGCACGTAATTAAACGGCTGCATTATGTTTTCTGTTCGTCCGTATGTTGTTCTCCACTCTTTTGTGGATGTTGTCATTCCATTGGATTACACATAGCATTGATATGAAGACAAATATTCTCATTATAACGTTGTGTAGCGGACTCTGTTGCTACGGCCGCTACTTCCGCGTTGTTTATTTACGTCACGTCTTACCTCAGGAAATCCCCCCTCCCCTCTGACAGGGATAGTCCCCCGATGTGAGGAGCATATGTGAACGGCTAGGTCGGGAGAATCTCCGGAGCAGTCCTCCTGCAATTATCTAGATATTATCCGGAGTGCATATGTGAAAACGGCTTATAAGTGGCTGCAATCTATTCTCATTGAATCAGACCATGTCTTTTTTTAAATAATTTATGACACAATTTTAATATTTTAACTATGGTTATGCTTTAAGGGTACTTTAACAGACGTGAAAGCAAAATTAAATGAATTTAATTTTGGTGCATTAATTATACATTTGTGGTAATAAATGACTTAATTAGAGAAACATAAGTATATTGACATCTGCACTGAACAAAATTAGATAATGTAGTGTAATTAATCTCAAATTTGGCACCACCTAGGCGGCACATTTTGTTTAAAACAACACATGTAGTCACTTTATTCAGTTCATGTTCACACATTCACCATGTGGATAAAACATGTGGCTAGAAACATGTTTTTCTGCACAGAATCGTCCCTTTGTCTGTTTGCAGTAGTCCCAGGTACATATTCATGTCAGGAAATAAACAGAAGCGAGGTCAGAGAGGATGCCTTCATTTTGTCCCCGTTGTTTGTGACTTTTTAGTAGGATTGTGATAACTTTGATCCAAAAGATCAAGATTATTCTGATTCCAGTGGAGGGCTGGATTCAGACCAGATTACAGGGAGAAAAAGTAGTATTTTATCAGGATGTTGTTGTTGATTCAGACTTTTCTTATGCTTAGCATTTGAATACCTGTATCGCTACCATTACATATCAGATAATGTAGACATTAGGATTGTAAAAAAGGATTCTGTCCCCATTAAATACATCAACAAATAGTTTCACTACCAAACGTAAAATATCTACTTAAAAGCAGCTGTGATCTTTCAGTTTGCTTGAATTTTGGCGCCCCCTGTGGACAAAATATAGAATGTGAAGTCCTGTTTATAGTGCTGGTAATGCAGATTTGGTAGTTTACAAAAAAATCTGTTTCTTTTATCTTAGAAAAAAATACAGCTATGGTGGATTTTGCAACAAAGTAGATTTGATCTGGTTTTTGCTTTTTAAAACATTGGGCCCTGGTAACGCCATACAGAGAGCAATAAAGCAATTATATAGGCCGATCTGACAAAGAAATGTTCACCCAGGAGTCCAGAGTTTGAGTTCTGTGAGGAACCAAAAGTTAACATTGACTTAACGTCCATTTAGCTACTTTCAAAACGGAAATTCAATTTATAATTTTAAAGCACTAAATTCAACCTAAATTGTTATTTTTCTTAAACTAGACAAGAACCAATCACAAGATAGTAGACAGGACATAGGGCTGGGAAATATGGACCAAAACTCATATCTCGATATTTTTTCACTGAATGGCAATACTCGATATATATCGATATGTCTTTTATTAACAGTCAGTTGCACAAGTTCAACATGTACATGAAAACAAACTACCTGTTTGTGAAATTAATTAATTTTCTGCATAACAAAATAAACACAGTTGTGTGTTTTGTTATCCATTTAGTTTTTGAGTTTGGCTCAGAGAGAGAGGAGCAGGGTGAAGAGGGAGAGACAGTGAGATGAGAAATAGGTGAACTGGCAGAAGAAACGTATAACGTTATTTTAATGCAACATGAACTATATCGATATTAACGATATTGTCCTACCCTATATCTGGATCGAAGATATATCGATATATCTTAAAAACTTGATATATCACCCAGCCCTAGCGGGACATAATATTGGGAGGAATTTTATTGGATTGCCAGATTAAACAAAGCTTTTTAACTGGTCGAAAAAGTAGTAAACTCCCCTTTGTGCAGGATGAATTATCAGACATTTAAAACTTTTTAGAGAAAGAGAAAACACTTTTATTTCAGATAAAGCTTTATTGAAACATATTTGGCAGATAAATTAACATTTAAAACATGGATTAAAACTGGGAAATTTTACTTTTCATTTATTGGGGACTTTGAACCAAATAAAACTTCATATTGTTCAGTTGGAATTAGCAGGTAAAGCATGGGTTTTCAACCATCAGCCTGTATAAGTACTGACCTTTTAACCCCTAACCTTCTCCTCCCTCTTGTGCGGCTTTCTTTGAAATGTAATCAATAATAAATACATAATTGAAGAGATGAATGAATAATGATTAAATAAGATGGAAAAAAAGAACATGATATCATACATTTTACCGTGTTAAGTACGTCCAGTCTGTTTTCAACCATAACCTGCCCTGCTGTCCTGACATCTGAGAGTCAACATTTTCTTTTTAAAGCAAACAGAAGGACTGCTGTTTCCTTCAGGTCAGACAGACGGCTGAGGTTCTTTGATGTTTTTTTCAGGTCATGTCAGGATTGTTGGGGACAGTCAGACTTTTGAATGTCACTGACTCCTAACTGGATATGAAGCAAATGGACAATCTGGATAGTCTGAGTTTGTCCCAAAGGAGACGTCCCGACCTGCCCTTTGAGCTGAACGAGCAGCGGTTTGAAACTGATTGTTGAGCTCTGGTTCTGCAAAGTTTTTGCGTATACATGTTTTTCATTGCATAGAGAGAAGTCAGAAAGATCTCCTTGTGTTGTAAAACTTCTTGCAGAATACCGGGACAATTTTTTGCACTCCATCGGCTTTAGTTCATTTGCTAGCTGTAAGTTAGTACAATATATGATGTGAGAATGTTGGTTTCAGAGGCACGAATGTTTCTTTTTCTCTTTCTATTTTTGCAATCATGTTGGTATTAGCGTAACTCAAGACGTAATTCAACTTTATCCTGTTAGTTTAAATTAATAGCTTCTCGTATTTCAGCTCTTTTCCGATACTAAGCATCACTAAGATACTAAGTGACTATAGCCAGAAATTAACATTTCAATCCAGAAATGTTTTCAGACTTTTCCTGGTCTTTCTCTTCTATAAACTCTTTTCTGAGATTTAGCATGAATGTTTTGAATGAATAGAGTTAAATGCTGTAAAACAATAAGCTAAATAACTTTTAAATCCAGTACATGTATGTTGTAATCACTGTAGCCGTTTTCACATATGCATTCCTGAACATTTCTGGGAGGACTGCCCATAAATCCTCCAGATCTGGTTGTCCACACATGCACCTCACCGTGGAAGACTATTCCTGTCACACAGTATCGGGGTCTCCTGAGGCGAGACATGACGTAAAAAGAACAAGATGGAAGTGGTGGATGAAGGAACAGAGTCCTCTATAACATGGTTCTCAACTGGTCTAGCCTCAGGACTCACCACCAACTCCTTCATGAAAAAATGCTGCCCAAATTTTTGATATTTTTCAACCAATCAGAAGTATTTAATTATAAAATTGTGCGGTTTGGATTCAGGTGGTACAAAAGGTGACAGAACTAAGAACGTGACAAAACATGTATGTTTAAAAAGCGCTTTTTAGATGTTTTGACACAGTTTTTTTGCCAGGCACACAGTCCACTCTACGGACAATGTGTCCCATTTTTGGTCCCCGACCCACCAGTTAAGAACCACTTTCCTACTATATCATACCTTCATATCAATGCTAGTTGTTGGACTGAATCAGAATATAAACAAAAGAGCGGATTTTAATATCGGCAGTTTAATATCGTACACAGAGATCAGAACAGTAGCATGAATACAGGCTGTTCATGCACTGATCACAGGGAATAGAAGTCATCGCCCCCCTCCCACTCGCTAGCGGGGAATTCTACTGATTACATCCTGCTATGTTCTAACATCAGCTTACTTGGACTGGCAGGAGAAACTCTGTGAAAAATGTGGCTGTTTGTGTTCACGCAAGCAGCGTACTCTGAAAAACTTCAGTTGAAGTTTTGTACAGACTCGAGACAGTTTGCAGAAAATGTTTGAGTGTAAGGCGATTTTGTCTGCATATTTTTTACAATCATGTCGCATGCTAAAGTTGAATGGCAAAGACAGATCTAAAACATAACTTTGGTCTCTATCAGCTCTAAAGCCAAACATAGCTTCTTCAGCAAAGACATCAGGACGTGTCGTCTGAGATAAAAGACAGATTTGAGACACTACATTGTTTTTATTTTGAACTCCAGTGTCCAGAAAAGAACTGACCATAGCGTGACGTCTCTATCAACTTTGAAACCAAACAGACTTTCTAAAAGAGGCTGATATCAGGATTTAATGTCTGAGATAAAGGACAAAAAAAAATCAAGAATTTGAATTCATTTTTGAGTACCAGAATCAACTGATATAATCCCACCATCATCAATTGATTCTTCATCTAGTTTTAAGAAAATCTGACTGAAGGACTCTGTGAGAGCAAGGGAGAATCAGGTGATATTTCAGCCACTCTGTGTTTTTTTTTTGTCTGTTTGAATGACAGACTGGAAGCTCTCCCTCTCCCCCCCTCTCTCTCTCTCTCTCTCTCTCTCTCTCTCTCTCTCGGTTCATGTGGGCCCCAGCATCTGTGTCATCATTAGTATCATAACCCCTGTAAATATGCTTCTTCCTCCAGTGTTTCTCTCTGACTGATCACATACATTATGGATGCTCCGCAGGCCTCTCCCCTTCCTCCTCCTCCTCCTCCTCTTTTGCTCGCTCTCCACCTTTTATGACAAATGCAGTTTTTTTCTCTGTTTCCTCCCACGGTGAATTCACGGTGCTTCACTGCCATCAAGTGGCTGCTGAATTTAGCCTCCTAATCTTTCAAAAGACACTGATTTAGTCTCATATTCTGCACTCACGTGTGATTCTTTTAAACCTTTATAGCTCAGTCCTTTACAATTAAAACGCCAATTCTCTGCAGGCATATTATACTCAAAGATAATCCATTTGACACTAGATACTACATATAAGGCCTCATTTGAATCATTACACCTGCTGTTGTCCCCTATAGTATTTGTGTGCATGTGGATTTGTATTTCCTATATGTTGCAATGTAAAAAAAGCTGTTTTCAGGCCATTTCAAATCCCAGACACAAAAACTATCAAAGTTTTGCAGAATAGCTTATGTGTCTATCCTGAGGCTTGTAAGCCTATTCTGTTGCAGATATACTGGATATTTGGTTTATGATAAACAAAATCATCAAATGTAGTAGACCTCAAAGCAAAGTTATTTTTTACTCTAAGTTGATGAATACAATAATATGAATAGCACACACATTTGTTTGCAGGAAGAGTACCTGAATGAATCATGTAACTACTAATTAACATAATTAATCATGAATTTTAAAGCAATTGAGAATAAATAAGTATGGTTCCCCCCCAAAAAAATCTGTTTTTGAAAAAGTTCTGTTATTAAAAATGAGATATTGACTCACCTTTTTGTAACAGTGAGCTAAGAATTCCCATCCGATATGTCCTTGACTAGTTAGGTACAGCAACTGGTACAAATTAGACCTAAAAGTCCTGATGTAAACGCCTTTCTTAAGTTTAAGCCAGAATTTTACAAGCATGTTGTATTTGGGATTTGCCAAATGTTGCCTTCTGTTTAAAGACATATAGCTCTGATTTATCACCTACTGTTCTTGAATATGGTTGCCTCTTTTATGATGTCTATATTGACAGTATGGAGCTATGCCTGGTAACCAAAGATATTTGAAAACTTTTAAAGGTTATATCTTTTTTTATTGAGTCAAAGTATCATAAAGAAAAACTTTGCAGACCAATGAACAACCTGACTGGTGAGTAACTGAAGGGCCAACAGAGGACAGAGAGAACTTCTGCTCACTACTCTGCACTACAGTTAAGTGTCATTTGTTAAAGACATTCAACGGGTTAAAATATGTTGCTCCTAGGGATGTCAGTGTTAAAAAAGATTAAAGTCTAATGCATTCTTTCTTTCTTTTTTGCATTAATCACATGCTGTTTTGTTCCTATCCCTCAGCTCAGTTGACAAATCAAAAGTAATATGTTTAGTTAATGTTAAAGTTAATGTTTAGTTAATGTTGCAACTAGTGAACTACCGGATGTTCTTTATTTTCTTTTAAATAAAAGCATTTGCTTTATCTGAACAGGAAGTAGAGTACGCTTAGCAAAAGACAGAACAAAATAAAAGCATATAAAAACTGTTTTGAAAAATGACAATAAGGAATTTCAAACTTGCAATGAAACACATTTAACTTTTGAAATTCAGCAATTAATCAGATTTTTTTTTAAATGTGTTTGACACCCCTAGTTACTTTGTCTTCTTCTTTACCTCTGCTGAATTAAATCAAAGGGTTAAATGCTATGACAGCATCATGGCGTCCCTCAGGGTTCACTGCTCAGTCCTCTCCTCTTTATCCTATTCATAGGATCCTCAGTCAGGATTTTTTCCATTATACCCTGTAGGTTAAGCTAGCTCTTAAGACACCCTAAAATAACTATGGTCTTTTAAGGCAAAGTGCATTGTCAGCCAATCTTTGCATATTTTCACAGCAATCCAAACAATGTTGGAGCATATCTTTTGGATTTTTTCCATTCTGATTTGATTTTAAAATGGTTAAAAAAATTGTTTTGCTTTGGGCTGAAATAATACATTAAGTTTTGACACTAGACACTTGAAGGTGAGAAAAAATAACAACTTTTGTATAAAAGAAAACTAAATTCCATCATGACAGGTTACACCTTTATTTTTATTCAGCAATAGACAATTGAATGAACTAAACTTTGAAAGTTGCAAAAACAAATTTATGATTATATTGCTGTCTATCCAATCAACAAAAAAAGTCAACAAGCCCATGAACCTGAGGCCAGCTGTCGGCACTTGACACTGTTGACAGTTTTTATTTCTCAGTGATTTGGAAAAATTGTGTGAGTGCTAAAATAAAATGGTTGAACACCTGCTTAGTTTTGTTTGTACCAAAAAATAAATGTTTTCTTTTTTGAATCCCTCCATGGTCTTCACCTCTAACTCTCCACCTTTAAACTCCATCTCCCATCATTCCTCTGTACGTGTGTGCTGCTGTTGTCAGAGCATTAGAATATGATTTCAACCTACTTCATTTGTTTTTTTCTCCTTTATTTATTTCCTCTTTCCTGCGCAGCTGTAAACATAAATCAGGGCGAGCCAAGCGCAGAGCTCATATAAATGTCAGGACAGACAGCAGAGCTCATAAACCTCTAATTTGATCTTTATTCAGCGGGGACACGGCATGAATAAAAGCTCACCTAGTAAATCATCATTTTCTGCTTTCTGTCAACACAGCTGAGAGACACATCCATCCATCTGTCAATGCAGGACCTGCCTAGTGCTGCTTGTTAGGCAGCTCCACCTGTGATTGGCCGGCTCAGCCTCCAAACTCGTTAAGAGGATAGATTCAAGGATTATAAAAATGTATTCTCATTAGATATCATTACAGTCTTATATGATGCATTTTTATAGTGTAGTAAATACAATTTACCTTTAAATGATGGAATAATTAGAGTTATTAAATATTAGCCAATTAATGACCTGTTTAATATTTTGTCTCTAATTTGACATGAAAAGGTTTGACAGGAAATTGTGGGCCACTTCCTCCTCCTGTTTTTTCTCTTCCAGCTCATCTTAAGCTTTGAATCTTTCTTTCTCCTCTTTTTATCCAGTTCTATCTTTCAGCTCCTCATCTATTCCCCGCCATCTCTCCCCTCCTCTTCTCTCACTCCTCCTCTCCATCTTTAACTCCTCATCCCTTTTTGAAGTCATTTTTTGCCCTTTATCCTTTTCTTCCCCACCTTTATTCCTTCTCTTCATCCTCTTTTCCCTCCTTTTGTTCCTCCTCTCCCTCCCTCGCTCCTCTCTCTATCGCTCTACTTTGTATCTTCTCTTCCTCTTCTACATTTCTCCATCCTCATTTACAGATTACGTACTCCACTCCTCCGGTCCTCCCCATCTTTTTTTGGCTTGTGCTCCTACTTGTCAGCTCTCCTTTTGTCTGAAGGGCTAACAGCTGATGCAGATCCCACTGATGGAGCTTCACTGACACCTACTGGCTAAACATGGAACCACAACTGAACAGACAAGTACACCTGATGTTCTGCAGTAAGTACAAAAGATGCTCATTGTTCAAAAATGCTCATAAATAATTATTTGTACAGTTTATTTCTTAACACAAAGTTTTTCACATAAATTGTGATAACATATGATAACATATGATGACTTTATAAAACAAGTAATGCCAATAAAAAACCCAAATGTAAAAGAACAATGATAAGCTACAACAGCCATAAAAAATGGTAATGGTGGATGGACTTGACGTGTTTTACATCGCATGTCATACCTTCCCATTCGCACACTGATGGCAGAAGCTGCTATGTAATGTGACCATCAGTCTGAACTAATCCCATTCATACACATTCATACACCACCTACGAGGCAGTGGGAGCAACTTGGGGTTAAGTGTCTCGCCCAAGGACACATCGGACATGTGGCGTCAGGAGCTGGGGATTGAACCCCCAACCTTCCAGTTGAGAGACGACCGACTCTACCAACTGAGCCACAAAGTGGGAATTGTATCCAAGCAGGTTCGTTTAGAATTTGATAATGCTTAGTGTTCATTTTTTTGTTTTCAAAGAGATTAAAAAAGTAATAACTGATCTTTCTCAGGTAGGTAAGTCATAAGTGCATTTCTCAGAAGATATGTTCCCTTTCTAGAAATGCAGTTTTTATTTAAATCTATATCTTAAATTTAGTGAGCAGGACCCTTCAGACATACTGAAACAAAAAACTCTCCTCAGTAAAGGTTTGAACAGCGACAAATAGAAAAGTCTAGATTTTTAAGTCTATTTCATTGATTAAATGTTCATGTGCAGTCTTTGTAAATTCTGTCTCCTTTTATTCTTTCAACATGAAAAATACTCAACTTTTATATAATGACTTTACTTTAACTACGTTCATTTGACATTTATTGGCTTCACACACTAAACTTTTGAATGTGTTTATCTCTTGGGGACTTTAAAATCCGTCCATAGATCAAAGTATAAGAAAAAATGTTGGAAAATCAAAACAGACTAATTGTTTTTGTGTGCAGTTTAATTTCCATCCAGTCGTCCAACCGCATCCTCAAAAATGTTTCTAAATCAGATTCTCCTGTCTGCAGAATAACAACGTTTGTCAAAATGCACTGAACCATTGCAGAGTTTACACAAATGTTTTCTGATGTGACACCTCTGGTTTGAATAAAGACTGCATCCCTTACAAAAAGGCAAACTGCTTTTTTTTTTTTTTTTTTTAAATGGTGTCAGAACTCAATGTGTGTTTTTATCTGAACAGTTTGACTTTAAAGCTGAAACATTTGTGAGAGGTTCAAGTGCAGGACAATCTGAGGGAACCTTTCAGATACGAGTCTGTAGAAAATATGTAAAAATGTAAATCTGTTGGAAGTTTCTGTGGACGCGCTGCGCTGATGAAACTGCAGTTATGAACGGAGGTCGCTGCTCAACAAAGTGGCACAATTTAATTTGTGTGGCAGGAACTGCACGGCTGCGATAGACTCAGTAATGAAACCTCTCAGCTTTAAGTTCTGTCTACTTTATATTCACAAAGGGAAACGAGCGAGGCAGCCATTGTGGAGACATGCAAATACACTGATCTCTTTAATACGGCCTTCACCCAATTGGGCGCTGACTTTGACAAGCAGAACAAATGCCCCGAGAGCACAAACATGTGCAGGTCAGGAGGAGCGGCGCTGATGGCCGAGGCAGAATTCTACTTTCTTTATCCTCTTTTCAACGCCAGCAGTCACATTCTGCCTGTTCGCTAACTGTTAAATTAGTCATCTGAGATTAGAGACGGCTTAAGGAAGAAAGTTTCAACTGAAAAGTTGATAAAGCTCGGCAACTTTATGTAAACCCAACATATGCAAAAACAAAATGTGAGGAAGAGAGTTTGTCTTTGATGAAAACTCTCTAAGGTTTCTGGACTTTTCTCAACATAAAATGTATCTGGTTACTTTCTTCAAAGTCCAGAATAATTACCAGAGTTAGTCAAACACTTTTTCCTTAATGCTTCTTATTTATTTCAGTCCTCTTTCAATAGAGCGATGTAGCCTACATAAGATGTCTGTGCATGCTGAGTATCGGGGGAAGAATAGGCCTACCTAGCTCAAATCTGTAGTCCAAACGTGGTTAGCATAGCGTAGCATAAAGACTGGAAGCAAGGGGGAATGCTAGGCTAGCTCTGTTCATATTAAAAGAACAGGTGTTTGAGATTGCCAGATGTGTATGAGGTTTATAGTTTACAGTGTTCACTGTCATTTTTAAGCTGATAAGAGAAGAGTGCTTAACGAAGCTGATTAGCATTAAACACACAGAAAAGCTGAGGATGATGGTAAAGCCGTAACTTACACGTGTGAGGTTATAAACCAAAGCACTGGACAGATTTCAATGTTGACTTGATGATGGCTCCAGATAATGCATGATATGTAAAACATAAATATGTGGAAATATTTGTTGAGTATTGAGCTCAAAAACACAGAATAAAAGAGCATAACGTAACTAAGTGCAATATATTTATTCTATACCTGTCACCTGCAAATTAATTGTATATTGTATACTATATCGTATTATTTAATTGTATTTCTTATTTGAATATTTGGTTTTAGTATTTGTATATTTGTATATTTCTGATATTAGGCATCTACAGACTTGCTCCAACAATATTTCGTTGTACTTGTACAGTGACAATAAACATATCTTAAAGAGGATCACATGAGTCAGTAAGATTCATCCCCTTAAATTCTCTAATGTCTGAATGAATGTTAGCCATAAACCAGGATTAAGAGCTGGAACTACTATAGTCAGGCCTTTAAATCTAATTGCATGTAACAGCTGTAAAAGAGGAGTCCCTTTAAATGTCTCCCTCTTGTTTTATTTAAATGGAAAACATCCAGAAAGCAATGAGTTAGAGATGTTCCTGTTTGCAAACATTTCTGAAAAGGCCAGTAAAGTTATGATTTTGGTTAAAAGTTATGATTTTGTCATTTTGCCTCTGCATTTATTGCATTTCCATAAAGCAGGACTCTTTACTAGAAGTATTGGTGGTGCTGTTTTTTTTTTTACTGAACTACATAAATCCCAAGAACAACTTCTGTAAGACTATCCATGTCCTAGATATGAGCTTACGAATGAATTCAATCCAAAGGCGTTTTTTTAATGGAAGTATATGATGGATGATGGATGATGGATGGAGGAACTTTTGATCATTAATGGAAAACTTTGAGCCTATTAGTCATCCCGAAACCTTAAAAAATGATTGATCTGTGAAATAACCCTGCAAGTATTCAGACCAGCGTGTTGGAGAAGAAATGTGCCATAGATAAAAATCCTTCTTGGTGAGTTGGTGATCTTGTAACACTTCCTGCTTTAATATGTGTTGCTCAGTAACTTCCTCAAACAGACAATGACCGGTATCAACATCAGTACCTACAGCAGGGTAGAGACGAGCTGTAACAGATTGCTTCGTTAACATTTAACACTTTTTATCACCTCTTACAGTTCTTCTTGTTTAAGGACATAGAATAAAGCTTTGAAATCCTTTTTTTTACCTCCTGCAGAGATTCTATAAACCCACAGACCTGTCTGCGTTTTTCTATCTACACTTTACATTTTGGTTTTCATAGTTTTAAAATAATTTCAACTTCTGATGATGATCCATTAAGAAAACTTCAGTTTTATTTCAGCCTTGTTCTTATTCACATTGGTCCATCTATTATTAAAATGTGTTTAAAAAATACAAACATCTGTGGGAAGGTTCTTTGAATCAACCATTTCTATAAAGACAACAGTACAAAATATTTAAAGACAAACACATTTACATTTTTAAAATAAGAAAATAGAAAATGTTGTATGTACAGTGTAAACAATCCTCTGCTGGTTCTCCTGCTGCGTCTGTGTTTCAGCTGATTCTTCTTCAGTAAACTTTGGACCTACGAGAACAGAACCAGAGGGGACAGAGAAAAAACTTCAATATTACCAGATGAAGAAGCATCATTTCATATTTTTACCGATCTGAGAATCTCCACATCAGACGATCAGGAGGATGAGTTCACCTGGAGAAGGCGGATAGGGAGAGAAGTCCGAGCAGGAACTCAAGGGCGTAGAAACAGAGCAGCACGGCACTGAGGATGAACTCCAGCCGCAGGACGAACGTTTGCAGCAGCAGGTAGTACACAGCCAGCGCAGTGCAGGGAAGGAGGATGAAGAGCGACGCACATGAAGCCAGAGAGCGCTCACACAGGTTCCCCTTCCAACCTGAGAGACAACACAACAAGGGCAAAGCTAAGGTCATTTCTCTTATTCATGTTGGTCACGGCTATTTTCCCTCCAGGAGAGGCTACCTTATTTCTTTTTGAAAATGAAAACTAACTTATTAAATAACAAAATATTAGCTTTATCTATTTAAACCTGCTTTTCACAATTATAGATGGATTTTTTTAAACGAAAACCAGAACTTTTATATATTAATGTACAGTCTACTGCCCTTAATTAGAAAGTGGCAGCACTGTGGTATAAGCACTTTGTTTAAAAAGCTAAGGAACCAAACAGAAAGTGGCCTCTGACTTGATGCAGCTACCAAAGTGGTCCCTCATTTAATACAGTTAGGTTACTGATTAGACAGAAGAGGTGGGTGAATGCATTTCTGGATTGCTATTTCACTCACCGTAAAAGATCCGTAGAGTCTCCAGAGCGAGGAAAAGCAGCAGCAGAGCCACATCCAGAACCAGATTATCTGACGGGTAAGGGAGTAAAATCCCTGCAAGAAAAAAAAGAGAGGCTGAAGTTTAACGAGCAACGTAGAAAGTCCTTTTTCATGCAGATTACTCGTTTTTTAATTGCACCCAAACAAAAGACATGGTTTCAAGATAAATGATTAAAGAAACCTGATTTGTGCAAATTTCCTACAGAACAAAGATGACATAATCAGACAGAACAGGTTACTAATCAATTCTTTTGATGTGAGCATGAGCAGAAATTAAACTTTAGACGACAAACTTCATTCAAGGTTTTTGTTTTGTCTTCTGAAATCCAAAGAGTGTTCTGAACAATGTCAACCTAAAAGCAAAAGTTTTACAGCAAGATCACAGAATCTTCGCAGAAAGTCACAATGCCACCATGAAAAAGACAAACATGTAATTAAATCAGTTAAAAGTGCCACATTCTTTATAACATTTTTCAGAAGCCGTAGTCTAATTAATTATTGAATGAGTGTATGTTGTGTTAAGCAGATCTCTGGGATATTTTGTGCACCTCTTTTTACAGGGGAGCAATGTTTGGCTGAGCAGAGAGAAAGTTATTGTTGCAGTTTGAGTTACATTATAGTTCTGTATGTTTGGATTAGCAATTGTTAGAAATACATGTTTTAAATTGGATAAAAACAATAAGGCCTAACTAGAAATAAATGGACTAAATGTGCAATTGGGAGACTTTTTCAAAGATTCAGACATTGTAATAATTGCGTCAGGTAAGTCATTGCATCATGAAGTTGCTTTAATGAGGGAAGTTAAGCCTCGACTTTTTTATTGAAAAACATTCCCTCAAAATTCTGACTGTAAGTTCATCATGAGGTCTGGCTTATGAGACGAATGCAATATTCACATTTCTTCAACAATGCTGACAGTACCAAATGCTTTGAAACAACTAACTACCTCAGCAGTTAAGTGGTTTTTAGACATCTCTTTTATAACTCATAATCAGAATAATAACAATCCAGTGCAGACACATGAATGTGGAGCAGCTTCTCACTAACCTTTATAAATGAACATCAGGATCTCAGCCAGGTAGAAGGCAGCAAAGTACCAACTGTTCAGGTAGAAGAGGACCTGCAGAGGAGTGGACGACAGCTACAGGAGGTTTAGTCAAGGCCAACAGAGGAACGTGTCTCACAAACATACACACACACACACAACACACACATGCAGTGTGTCACTCTCATGTAAAGGATACGATTGGTTGGCTCCCTGCAGAGAAGAAGAGACAATGCAGATTAGAACCAAACTAATCATGGTGTCCTTTTATTAAAATTAACCAAAGCAGATTTGATCCTATTTTCCCATGAAACCAATAATTGGTTTTTTTTTTAGCTTGTATTATGTTTTGCAAAAGATAAATCCAACTAAAAACAAGCAAGACAAAAAGCTGGGACGTTTCATGTCTGTGGTTAACAGATACTTGAATCGTAAACTACCATCCTGTTCTAGCGTCACAGTATTTACTGCAAACTTTTGTTCAATATTATAACTTTAAATACTTGAATAAAGAAGCTGTTTAAGTGTTATGTCTACGTGTTTATTTGGTTAGAAGGTAATGTGTGACTTACCAGGCGCCATGCTTGATTGCCATGGAAACAGCTTGGGGGGGGGGGGAAGTTCCCCTTCTTCGTGTGTTTTTTTTTTGTTAAATCATGGTGGCTTTGACTGGCTGCCCCCTGCAGGCTGTGTGTGATACTACTACCACTAATGCTCCCAATATGACTTCTACCGTCGTTCCTACTGTAAAATATACGTTTTCTTCTAATTCACTCTGAAGATGAAACATTCTGTGAATACTGCGGGCAAATTTAATTATTAAATTAATTTATTTTATTTTATACTTGCTATAATTTTTGTATTTTTTTCTGACATTATGACGTTTGACAATTTTGTCATTGATATATTCAAGCCATTAGAGATTGTTGAATTGAATGTACTGTACCCTACAATTGAACACCAGTCGGTATATTTGTAGTATTTTAATTTTTGATATCTCATAGGAGTGTTATTACAGTATTAAGGGGTGGTTAATGTTTACTTTTTGATGTTCTTGTATTGTGCTGTGTGGTGTTGAAAATGAAATTAAAATAAAGCTCAAATAAAATATTCATTCATTAATTTGTACCACTAGTAATATACTCGTGCAAGCATCAAAATATGAGAGGGAAATTTACTCATTATGCAAAGGACCTACTTTCAGGGGACTTTATTTTATTGCTTAATATCTGTGCTTTATTTTTTTATCTGTAAAGTAAGTAAAAAAAATCTAATGGCAATGGAGTAGCCTAAAAATAACACAATTTGTTCTTAATTGTGGTGGACTTAAAAAAAGAAAGCAAATGTAAATTTTCCATTTTAATTTTCTATATCTCTTTACACGTTGAATGGAAAAAAAAAGACCGAAACTCTTTTTAAAAAAAATCTAAATTAGATTTACTTTAATGTAGGTTACCTGGATTTGTGTTCATTTTAATGAGAGTAATGTTCACCAAATAATAATTATCCTCATTGATTATGATAAGTCCATTGGAGATCTAACTTTAAGGTAACCTTTCTAGCTCAGAAACACATGGGTAAAGCCAGAAGTGGAAAGCCTCAGAGTACAGGAATTGTAGATTTTATGTAGGCTACACGATGAAGCCTTAAGATTTAAGAACTCTTTTGGCCATACGTCTATACAACACCTCAAGGTTACGGCAGGGGGAAAGCACACACTTGGACTAATCTTTTTTTTCCATTTCCCATCTGCAAAGCTGTCCCAAGAGTCAATTACTTAAATAGCGCCTTTAATTTAATGTTTGCACTGCCTGTTATTTAAACATCGCTGTACATATATAAACAACACAATTTCAGAAGGTCAACACTTTTTTTATTCTTATTTTTTAGGTCTAATTACAGATTTTTTTCCTCAACTGTTTATAGGTTCTTGTTTAAATTACACGGGGTAATTTGGGTATATGGGTTATGTACAAGTCTATTTTTAATTGCACAGTTTAAGTTTGATTCATCTAGGGGTATTCTTTAAATCTTTTTTCGGGTTAATATATATGTATGGGAGGGGGGGGCGTCGGTTTTGTGGTTAATTTGTAACAAATGTTTCATGTCATGTCTCTGTAACCTGCTACTGGATGCTTTGAATTTCCCTCGGGATCAATAAAGTATCTATCTATCTATCTATCTATCTATCTATCTATCTATCTAGCTTAAGAACTACACATAGGAACTACAGCGCCCGTCTGCCTCCTACTACGCGCTGATTGGTCAGAGCTGTACGATGGTTTACGTGGCATTCTACCCGTGCGCATGCTCAGTTGAGCTCTCTCCCGGCAGGAAGATGGTGTCTGTCAAGATGCAGTCGTGTGTGTTGTCAGTTTTACTCCTAAATGTTTTCTACAGCGTCGTCTCCTCGTTGTACTTTCACATCGGAGAGACGGAGAAGAAATGTTTCATAGAGGAAATCCCCGACGAGACGATGATTATCGGTGAGTGTCGACTGTCACGCGAATTCACAAGCTAAAGCTAAATGCTAGCTCCCCAACTTTAGCGAGTGAGCTAATCGGCTAAGTGAGCTAAAGTTGTCTTTCGTGTTCTCGGCAAGTTCACACTAAACGTAAATGTAGTGTTATGTTGTTGGTTTACAGATATGTAATGGACTAACACACACTAAAGTCAGGTTATAGCGTGGGAAAACACTTTATTTAAAATTTATTTGCAGCTTTTCTTGGTGTATAATAGTTACACTGGCAGATTTGTATGTAGGTTAATCTAACAATTGAATGTTTGTTTCTACATAGAAAACAAAACAAGCACACACAACACTAATATTTACGACTATTTAGGAAGCTAGACAACAACACAAACCAATTTTAAAACAAGTGTCTTACATGTTGAAGGTACTGAGTCACCAGGTGTACATTTACCTTTTAGTCCAAATTCAAAGGAGTGACATACGAAATATGAGCCTGTCCTCCTTTAACAGTTTACCTGCTTGTACTAATACTATTATCTCTATGAATGAGACAGGTGGACATTGACAGGAAGTGACCTAAACATTGTGTGTGACGTTTCCTCCGTGGTGGATCTGACGAAGATTGTAGATTAAATAATCTAGAAGACAGACAAAATAGTTGTTGTTGTTTGGTTTGGCCATGTTGTGTACAAGGATGTATTGTGCACCTTTTAAACAGAGTTTATGAATGGCTTTGAGCGTCATTAAAGGTAGTATACTCAGAAGGACAAACACATGCAAATCAGAAGATTAGGTAAAGCAAGAAGATAACAAATGCAAACAGCATAGTTGAGAGTGGACAGAGAGATGATGATGAAAGTTAAAGTTAGAGAGTTAAAGGGCGGCAGTAGCTCAGTGTGTAGGGACTTGGGTTGGGAACCGGAGGGTCGCCGGTTCCTGAGCACTGCCGAGGTGCCCTTGAGCAAGGCACCAAACCCCCCACCCACCACCAATGGGGGCGGCTCCGTCACCCTGACATCCTTCCATTAGTGCATGTCCATAGGATCCTGTTTGTGCATGTGTGTATATTTCAGCCTATGTGTGTGTTGCATGACTACAGAGTGTAAAAACAGAATTTCCCCTTGCGTGATCAATAAAGTAAATCTTAATCTTAAAAATACAATTTTAAGAGACATAACAAAAACGTGATGGTCTCTTTGCAGCTCCTAAGCGACCTCTGACAAAAAGTACTTTCTGTTATGTGAGATAAAATGATGAAAAGACAACGTTTAATTAGGATCAATTTAATGGCTAATGTCTTTGTCTGTACTCATAACAGAAGTTCCTTTTTTGAACATAGCACATTTCTAAGCCTGTGAAAAAATAGTTGTGTAAATTGAAATGTGACTGTCCCTGTTAAAGAGTTCAGGAGGTTGTGTAAAACCAGCATGACGTGTTTGAAACAGACAGGGAAACTGACAGGAAGTAACTTGAATATTTCATCCTGCAGTCTTGTTTGTGATGGAGCCTGCAAACAGACATGCCTGCACAGCTGAACAGGATTAAAGGAAGAGATACTAACTATATATTCTGTAAAACGGAGTTTGGTGCATTAATTTAACAACAACAACAACATTACTTATTAAGCACAATTAAAATGCTGTGACAAACAGAACAAAAGGATACTAAGAATAGAAAACCAAAGACTTTATTCAGCTTAAGTGCTGTGAAAAAATATATTTTTCAATGCAAAAATGCAGACTTTAATTGACTGCATTAGGGTTTTCACGACACCGGAATTGAAAACTTAAGTAATACCACCCAATATCAGATAATTTCTTGCTTTTAATAACCAAAAATTGCAGGCGAACTCCTGCACACTTTTTCAATTGCATAAATAAGTTGGCAACGTTTTGGTACTGAAATAATGCCAACATATTTGTGCAATTAAGCCAGAGTTCCCTCTTTGACTTGTGGCAACTTTTGTTTAAAAAATATGACTAAAGAGCCGTCTTTTTTTTTTTTTTAAGTATTTGGTACTTTTCAATGCTTTAGATAATTAAAATAAAGGAAATGTTGTTTTAAAACAGGTGGTATTAATAAGTAAGACAACATTATATTTTTTGGGGGAAAATTACAGTTCATGCTGTGCAGGTTTTTGCATTTTTATTGACAAATTCTGCATTTCTTCTCTCGTTTTTATCTGTGTAGAACTAATAGGGACCTCGTTCTTTAGCAGTAGGTGTTACAAAACTCCACTAACATACTTTTACAGAGCGACTAAAGCTGACTCATGGGTCATCTGATGACATATAACTGAGGATATAGACTAAAGCTCTTAAAATGCTGTCTACTTTTCTTAAGCGGAGACTTTTACCTGATTGGTCCACACATAGGACTAAAACATTTTAATGATGACACCTCTGTCCCTGTGTGCAGGTAACTATCGGACTCAGCTGTATGACAAACAGAGAGAAGAATACCTGCCAGCCACTCAGGGTCTGGGGATGTTTGTGGAGGTCAGAGATCCAGACGACAAGGTGAGCAAACTTTACTGCTTATAGAAGGTCTGTTTACTTTATCTCCATCAGTGAGTAACGGGTGTGTGTGTGTGTTTCCTGCAGGTGATTCTGTCTCGGCAGTACGGCTCTGAGGGAAGGTTCACCTTTACCTCTCACACACCAGGAGAGCATCAGATCTGTCTGCACTCCAACTCCTCCAAGTTCTCCCTGTTCGCCGGAGGCCTGCTGGTGAGGGGACATTATTATTTACATTGTAGTCTAGGTGTCAGGTTAGGGTTTTATAGCTGCTTTTAGAATCAACACAGAGGAACATTTTGTCCTGGTGTGTTCTCTGAAGATAGGAATGTTTGGAACTCAATTATATCCTGTCGTTTTCCTCACTTTTATTCTTCTTTTAACTACTGAACATTTTGAATATTATTATTATTTTTTGTATATTTTTATAACTAAATGTTATTTTCTAACATTTACAGAATGCTGTTTCATTATTTGACCCAATTAAAGTCTTAAATAGTATTTAAATAATTAATTAGGTTAAACCTAGAGCACAACCTTGTGCTAGGATATTACTCACTGTTAGATTATTAAAATGGGTCATCATCAGTAGTTGCTGCTTAACTTGATTGTTGTGTGTTGCAGAGGGTTCACCTGGACATTCAGGTGGGAGAACACGCCAACAACTACGCTGAGATTGCTGCCAAAGATAAACTGACGGAGCTGCAGCTGAGAGTGCGACAGCTGGTGGAGCAGGTCGACCAGATCCAGAAAGAGCAGAACTACCAGAGGGTCAGTCTTTGTGCTTTTCAAACAGACTGAGGTCTAAATATTGTCGGGGACATTTATATTGAATCATCATCTTAAGCCAGGTTTATACTTCTGCTTCAAATCTGCGACGTAGTAGCCTATGCTGTTGTGAGCACTACATACTTTTATGTTGGTGTGTCTGCGTAGCTCTGCAATACTACGCCTACAGCTGCATGCTGGCAGTGCGATTTCTATGCTCGTTATATCACCAGGTTCTGGTTCCACCAAAGCTCTGCTTGTTTTTTTACAGGAAACCATGGCGACCGAAATTGATCGTATTATGTTGTAGTTGGAGCTGATAAATACTGAGCAGCAGTTGATTATACTGCAAAAAAGAAGAGAGGAGACATCAGAGGAGATGTAATGAACAACTTGATAGCTTTGTTAGCTCGGCCTACTAGTTATAGCCATAGACTGTAAATATTAATGGACAAAGCCTGAGTGACGTTAGCCATGTGTTACGGCAGGTGGTCAATCTAACGTCAGGCTTAGATATAGAGCCGAAGCTGAGGCTGGGTTAAAGCCTCTTGATGAATCGTTGCATAGTGCCCACCTGCCAATCATGTCAGCTAGGCGCCTAACTTTGGATAAGACGTATCGTTTTTAAAATCAAAACAGAGCCGTTGTTGATAAGTAAAAAATCATTACTTATGATGCATGTATTGCCTAGCCCTGTCATTTGGTGATGTGAGTTGTCCTCAGTTGTTGACAGTCCCCTGCTGTCTGTCTGTCTTTTTAGTATCGTGAGGAACGTTTCCGTCAGACCAGCGAGAGCACCAACCAGCGGGTCCTCTGGTGGTCCATCGTGCAGACTCTGATCCTGGTGGCCATCGGAATCTGGCAGATGAGACATCTGAAGAGCTTCTTCGAGGCCAAGAAACTCGTGTAAACCTGGGAAGTGTGTGTGTGTTTGTGATAGAGTGTATGCGTGTGTGAGTGCGTGTGTTTTTGGTCTCTACTGAGTGATGCAGGACTGAGCGGCGGCGGTCGCTGCTGTCGGAGAAGATGTGATGCAGAGAAATCCAGCTGCAGATTCAGCTTGAAAACAACATCTTCAGTTTCTATAAATATTATTTCCACTGTCTTTCTTATCATCCCTGTTTGTAAAAGGCCCATCATATTCGCTGTAGACTATCAGGGAAAATGTGGCAACTCTATTTATTTCAAACATACAAAAAAGAAATGTCCCTCCAAAACTTCTGTCTGTCCTGTTTACAGTTCTGCAGCACCGGGACAGATTACCAGAACCGGTCTACATGTAAATGACAGGGCTGCATGTGTCATGTTTTTTTTATTAATTTGACCTATTTCTTCTTCTTTCTTACTCACTGTGATGAGTACATGATGTGTTACTGGCCACTGGAGATGTAGTTCAGAGTCAAACATGATGATGCAGTTTGGTTGCGTTAAATATTCAATGACAGTTTTAAGGTTTCAATTGGGGTGAAATGTTATAATCTGGAGTCATCTGTGAAATAAAGGCCTGTAGAAGTGCTCTTTAAAGACTCTTCAAACAAGGCAGCAGTAGACCAGCCACTCCTGTGTTCAGTGAGGTACAAATACAGTTTTTGTCAACGGACTCTGGTGTCCATTTATGGTTAGGTCTTACTTTGCAGAGATCCTTCTGTGGTATTGTCAGACACTCAGGCTGCGGTCTACTGCCGGCCTTAATGCCCAGTTCAGATTTTTCTTTGTTTGGCTGTTCACATTGCTTTTAAATGTGGCCTATATACAGACTCATCTGGAAATGTGTAAAGATCAGATTCCATGTGACTTTGTGATGTTCACACTTTGATAGAAAAATCTGATCCGTGTCACACAGGAGCAAACATTCAGATTCAGGTCACTTTTGGCTGCAGTGTGAACACAGCCTTAGAATAGCAGTCTGAGCCTGTCAGGGACAAAACGACTTTTAGTGGATATTTGTCCAGCACACGTTAAATATCGACCCTCTCGTGTTGCTGAGTCCTTATAGATAAAATCTGCAGTACAAGCTGTTGCAGACAAACTAAGACGTTATAAGTATACATTTGGCTCTTACTTAAAATATGAATTTTCAGGTGAATGAGACTTAAGCATTTAAACTTTTTTTGTGGATACCACCTCTTTAGATTCTGCTCTTATGTTTCCAGGTGTGATCATTGAAATCCAACAAAATGAGACAGTTTTTCTGTTTGTTACTGTGTGTGAGTGATTCCACATTTTACTGTGTCCAAACTGAATGTACGTTTCTTTTCACCTGATTCTGGTTGATGTTGGTTTGCTGGTGATGGTGTAGAAAGATTCTTCGGATTCTAAATATTCTGCTATTGAAAGTGAAGCTCCAGCCGAACGCTGCCATTGCCTTTTTTTTTTTTTTTTTGAGATCAACCTTTCTGCTTCATCCTGACAGTTCATCAAAGAGAAATGAATCTGAAACTGAAGAGCGAAATACCTGAAAATATCGTCAGCTGTTAGATTATAAAGAAACGCATGAGAAAGACGGGTGGTTTATTCTTTTTTTTAGAGCTTTTCATCTTCAGCTGTTAAGATTTTCTTCTTTTCTGTATTTTTTTAATTTTCTGGTGGTTTGTGTCAAAAGGTAGATTTCAGATTTCAGATGTGTTTCCTGGGTTAGAATTTAAATTAGTTGGTTTAGGTTGGACGAGGGGCTTGAATTTATTTAATTTTGGAGAGATGGTGTCCACGTGAAATCGGTCTAAAATTGCACTCAAAATAAAGTTTTGTCACATTTGGTTTAAATCTTTGAAGAAGTTTGTTTTTATTCTGTTTAACAGTTTATAAAGTTACTTTTAAGAGATTAATGGGCTGTTTATTCAGATGTATTTTGAGTGAAGTGCAAAAGAGACTGGAAAACATAATTATGTAAAAAACAAACTACTGTACAAAAACATTCTGGCTTCCTTGTAAAGTAAAATAAAAAATGTTGACAAAATATCTCAGGGTTTGCATTGATACAGTATAGGAAAAAGGAAACGGTATTGATCATAGACATTGATCCTTATATTTACCTCTATACTATATTATATAATTAGCCTCATTTAATATGTTTTTTTTATATTGTATTTTAGATATTTTACGTGTTTGATTCAATACTTAATCAACATACTCTATTGATTCAGGTCAGAACCTAATTTAAAAATAAAAAAGTACATATATAAAATCAATCGTACTTCTATCATGATTCAATGTTTTCTAACATGTTTTTATTAGATTGATAGTTTGCAGCAGGTACTTCTGCAGTGAATATTGACTTAGCTGCCACTGTGATTATTCTTATTATCTGATTGAACCGTTTTTAGCCCTAAAACATTATCACTGGCGACAATTAGACAAACGAATTATCCAACAAAAATATTTAAGAAAAATAAAATATTTATTTTCTCATTATAGGTGAAGTTGTGTGTTGTCTTTTGGTTGCCATTTAAAAAAAAAAAAAAGACTAATACATAAATAAAGGAAAGCGTTAAAACCATAGATAGACTGTAAAGAATTAAAGAATAAAACGAAAAAAATTGAAAATGTTGAAATAAAGCGGAAGAATTTTCTTTTTTTTTCTTGTTTTAGTCTTTAATTCTTTACAGTCTATCTATGGTTTTATTTAATTCTTTTTTTTTTTTAAATGGCAACCAATAGACAACATAAAACTTCACCTATAATGAGATAAGAGAATATTTGTCTCTGAAATTTTGTGCAAAACAAATTCAAATTAAGTTCGAGCTTTGTAATGTTCATTTGACATTCCTACACAGGTAGGAACGTTTGATACTAATTCCGTTTCCGGTCCGACCTTATTACTGGTTTGACAATATTACAATCGTCTTCTGTTTGATATTTTCCAGAGTGAAGTTGTCGTCAGTGGTTTCTCCGGTCGGTGCTTTTTGTGTTAATTTTTATTTATTTTTCCGTGTTTAATGTTTTATGGACCATCTTTGACCGACACTGTCGTTAAATTTAAAGTTAACGGTGGAAAATGTTTAACCCGGAGCGGCGGAGTGAGTGAACCGCTACATGCTACGTGTACAGTAAAAAGGCTGCTAGCTGAGAGACACAGAAACAGAAACAGCCGCTTAATAAGAAACATTTCAGCGTCTTTTAAAACATTTTCTGTAAAGCTAAGGTGTCTGAGTTTAATCCTGGAGGATGAGTTAGCAGGGAGGACACTTTGTTCTCCGTCAACACTTACAAATGAGACATGAAGGACTGAAAATTAACAGATTTCTGAGCAACAAACACGACAGCTTCTGGGTTTTCTGTTTGTTTGAGAAGTTTGTTGTTGATCTTTCTTTTTTTAAAACGGACTGAAATCAGAAAGCTGACAGGCTGTGAAGATGATGTACTCATCGAGAAGAAAGCCTGTCCTCTACTTCAAAGAGGAGAGAAGGTAAGGTGTTGATTTACTCAACGATACTGGACTCCTTATTATTCTTAATAAATGTAAAGTGTTGTCACGATACCAGCTTTTTAAACTTTGATATGATTCTAGTGAAAATATAAAATACCTGTTTCAATACCATGGCTTTCGTTTTGTGAAAGAGGGGCAGATATTATAAGATTAATCTTCTTTCTGCTCCTTTTCATTCCAAATTTTAGATTTTATGTTTTTTGTTTTTCTTAACTTTATTGTTTGCTTGAATGAAATAAAATTTACAAATAAAAAATAAAAATATAGGGAACTTAATGAAGTGACCATCTTGTCTTCGTTTACATCTTTTCCTCTGATGTTTGATAACTGCATTTGAGGGATCAACACTATTAATGAGTTTATTTTTATCTATCTGTCTCTAAAGATTGATCAAGGGTCCAAGTAAGATATCGGCCGATATATAGTTATCAGATTTCTTTCCCTCCCCAAATATCGATTTCGTTATGTTCTGGCAGGCCGTCAACCAACGATCTCGAGGAGCTTAAGAGAGCTCAAGAGCTCCCAGGAAAGTAGGTGGTTAGTGACTGAGATTTACAGATAGATACATGCAGTAATAACACGACTGTAGCTGTCACATCAAACTCACTTTACCCCATTTATTCACAATTTAAACACACACAAAAAAATAAAATAAAGTATTGTCTTAAACTGAAACACTTTTTCTTGAATTTTGAAGAAATGAAATCTTTAAAGTGCCTCGTCAAGAAGAGAAGTGAGTAGATGCTGATGAATCATGTTTCAAGCAGTGGTTTCCAAACTGTGGTCCAGGGACATTTAAAAGGTCGTTCAAGTTATTAATTCCTGCTTGTTGCTTTGATTCAAATTCAGATAGAGATTGAAGTTTCAAGATATCCTAAAACTCTGCCATTTAACTTTTAGAAGGTGTTAAATATATTTTATTTGATGAGTATTTGTTAAAGCTACTTCTATCGAGGGAAACAAACATTACAAATCTTCCTTAGATATCAACGTTCACTGGGGATGGGAGAAATTATCGTCAAAACTATTTCTTGCGGTCCTGAGTCGTGTGAAACAATGATCAAATCACTGGTGCCAAATATCCATCATTTAATTTGAAAAAATACATTTCCAATTTGACTCACTGCTGACTTCTCATAGTGACGCTTATGGCATGAGGAAGTTGACAGCAGGAAAAAAGAAGAAGAAGATGACAGTTTTATAAATAAAGTTGACAGAGGGAGAGTGTTGGACTGCGAAGAGAAGAAGGTAAAGGGTGACGTTTGATGAGAGGTGAAACTGAAATCAAATTGCAGTAAATAACTACATGAATCCTGCACTTCAAATTTTCGGAATTATTTTACAATTTTCAGTTAATAAGATATTGTGATCAGATATACTATTCTGTAATTTTCTTGAAATACATAAATTACCTCTGAATCCCTGGATTGTCATGTAACATTTGTATCTTTGAAAAGTAGAAACGCTTATCAGGCAATGCTCAAGACTAAGCATCCAAATCATAATCTGCAAGAACAAATTCTATCTCTTAGATTAAAAACAGGGTGATAAAACTGCTGAGTTTGCAGCGTCAGTTTAGGGCTGATCAGGCTTTTTTTCTTCTTCTTTTTTTTGCATTTCTCTGCAAGAAAAAATTCTATCTCTGGTCTTAAAAAGGCCAAATCAGACGCCTGTGTGTTTTAAAGCATTTTACCATTTTGAAGCTCAAAGATTTGTTCTTGTATTTAAGACACAGTTTGGGAACCTCTGTTTTTGAATGCTTGTTTTCTGTTTGACAACCGGTTTGTTGAATTCTGGCTGCTTGTTGCATGAAAGGGTGGAAGTAAAGTTTTTGACCCTGCTGCAGGTCTGACTGATTCTTCATCCAGACTGTTAATCTGAGCAAGTTCAGAAACTGATCCAGACTCGATTTTTAAAACAACAACATGAGTGTCAGCCAAATGATGCTATCAAGCTGGCACATCAACACATTTTATATTTTATTTTTCTGTTTACATGTTAGTCAATACCCAACATAATTTAGGGACGTCGGATGGCCTGGCGGTTATGTTGCGCTTCCTGTGTGCGGAGGCTGTGGTCCTCGTTTGCTGCATGTCATCCGGCACTCTCTCTCCTCCCAACGTTTCCTGTCCAATAAAGGCAAAAGGGATACACAAACAAAAGCAAAAAGGCTAATTTCCCTCAATCTATCACTGCAAACTGGGAGCAAAATGACTTGTTTTTTCCCATCAGTATAGAATGTATAATTATTTTTGTCTCCTATGCAAAGAATACATTTATGTTTCAGTTTCCATCATCAAAGAAGTTAAAGAAAAACACACAAACGTTACCAATGTTTGTGCAAAAAAACACTTTTCTGTATTTCTGAAGTTATTTCTAATGTATGTAATGTAATAATTTCCCTTTAACTCCATGATATGATCCATGGATAATAAATATGTATATCTTGAAAATGAAATACTGAATGATGCTGAATGGAAATAAAATACACAAACCAGAAAAATACAAATGTAGGAAAATCCAAGAGTTAAGAGTGGAAGTTTGATTTGACTGTTTTCTTTGTTTCCCTCTCTTGTGTGTGTGTGTGTGTGTGTGTGTGTGTGTGTGTGTGTGTGTGTGTGTGTCACTTTAACACACTAAAACAGTCAGTTGTGATGATGATCACTGTCGATACAGATTACATTTTTTTTTCTGCAGGAAAGTTCAGTTAGTGTTGTGTTGTAAACGGCTGAAAAATATTCTGTTGTAGTTTATTTTTCTGTATGAATTTACAAAGCCTATTACATTTGATTTATGTACCTCACCTATACCTTTATGTTTCTGTAAAAAGACACTACTACACATGCATACAGTAAACCATTCTTTAATCTGAAATGTAAAAATGAACTTGTACAGAAGAAAGTTAAGGAATAAATATGAGAATTCTACGTCTATTTTTGTATTTTGTGCAGATCTACAAACTTTTTAAGGCACTTCTTTTACTCCCTGGATTTAAGTGATCCCTCTTGTTATTGTCCAATGTGATTGGTTGTTTACAGATTTATATTTTTCTCAATGTGAAAAACATAAACCTGTGTCAAACGCCTCATTTAACCCATCTCCTCCCCTGTGTCTTCCCAGGTTCCTGTCGGGTAAATGTACGGTCTACAAGCTGTTCGGCCTCTGCATGGTGCTGCTGCTCGTCTCTCTGCTCTGGCTGCAGCTCAGCTGTTCAGGTGACTTGTCGGCCCCCGTGCACGAGGACAAACGACCCCCCCAGCACTTGCAGGCTCCGCCCTGCCCCGCTGACAGTCAGGCGTCTGCTGCAGACGACCCCTCCTGGGGTCCTCACAAACTGGCGCTCATCATCCCCTTCAGAGAGCGCTTCGAGGAGCTGCTGGTGTTTGTTCCCTTCATGCACACTTTCCTCAACAAGAAGAAGATCCGCCACAAGATCTTCATCGTCAACCAGATGGATCACTACAGGTGAGGAAATACCTGACATCACCAGATCTGCTATACATACTATATTTGTTAATTTATAGTTAGAGCAACTTAAACCTCCTGGATATAATCAGCAAGGCGTTGGAGTGAGGGCAGATTATTCTGACATTTTCAAACCTGGGCTGAATGTCTGCAACATCATCCTTGATGTGTGTCCACTCAAAGTCGATTTTATCACTGACAGGCTCAGATTGTTCTTCTAAGTGTCTGACAACATTACAGAAAGGATCTGTACAGAGATAAAGCTTTTTGTTAAAGATGGTGATTATTTTTAAAAATCTTTTTCTTTTAATTTGTTTCTCTTGAAGCCAGACTTCATTAATAAAAGAAACAGTTTTACCTCTTTAGACAAAGGAGTTCCTGTTGTATCACTGTCTCAATCTGAACCTTTATTTTTGTGTGCTTTGAGTGTTATATGATGAGATATTTTGTCCCTTACTAAGGTAATATTTAGAACTTCAAAATGTCACCATTAGAGAAAAAAATTCCCTGCTCAAGGCAGTGTTTGTTCTTCTGGACACTTCAAAGAGTTTGTTCCCTGTAAGGACAAATCCTCCCTGGCCAGTACAGAAATATCTCCTCTTCAGACCTCTGGATCCTGAATTTGCCTGGATCACTTAGAGTTTTTTAAATCCAGCCTGCAGAGAGGTCATATCGTGTGTTTTCCATTGTTCCAGGTTTAACAGAGCGTCTCTGATAAATGTCGGTTACCTGGAGAGCGGTAATGACACGGACTACCTGGCGATGCACGACGTTGACCTGTTGCCTTTGAACGAAGCTTTAGACTACGGTTTTCCAGAGGACGGACCGTTCCACGTGGCCTCCCCTGAGCTGCACCCGCTTTACCACTACAAGACCTATGTGGGGGGAATCCTGCTGCTCACCAAGAAACATTACAAAATGGTACTTTTTTTATTATTTAATCTTTATTTAACCAGGAAAGAAAGTCGTTGAGAATAAAAATCTCTTGTTCAAGAGAGTCCTGGCTGAGACAGGCAGCAGAACAATTAACAGTTTCACACAAAAAACGAGCAGCCAAACATACAAACACAAAAATACATCATTAGACATTAAAATACACAAAAAATAAATCTGAATAGCAAATGTTTGTCTATTTCATCCACAAACAAATCAGGGAGAACATCTGCATCCACATGTGTCTGCCTCCGAGAGCAGCTCGTTAAGTTTCAGCTCTTTTTGTAATTCGTTCAGAGTACGGTAAGGGAGCAGAAAACTTCAACGCTTTTTTCCCCAGTTCAATTCGGACTATTGGAACAGACACCTGAGTGTCTTGTTTTAAAATGGTCTGTTAATGAGTTGATTTACTTTAATTGACAAATGTTCCCCCAACATTCTTTCTCTCTGAAACAGATTATTTAGGCGTTAATCTCTGAGTTCAAAACGTTGAACATTTGTTGATGAGGTCGATCATTTTGCATGCACTGTTAAAAGTGATGGAAACGCTCTGCTGAAACAGGGTCTGGTTTGCATAAATTGTATTAATTAATGTCAAGTATAAAAGCTAGAGAAAAGCTTACCACACGACATAAATGTTGAGTTGTAAAGGTTTAAGGGATATGAAGCTTTTAGAGATTGTCCAAAAAATGACATCACAATATGCCAAAATAAAAATGTAGGTGCTAATTTATAATTTCAGAAAAATACTCAAAACACCTTCAAACTCTGCTCCTAATAATGAGAATATTTTTTTAAAAAAGTGTAGAGTTTGCATAATATCTTGAGTGTTAAGATAAACTTAATAAAATAATATTTTTGTGTCATTATGGCTTTTTTAAAAGATTTCAATGAAAAAACATTCTATTCTAATTATAAAGTATGAAACTATTAAAAAACTTTTGACAGAAATCAAATGTATTTTATTGACTTGCATAAACTCTTTAGCCTAGGCTTTACAGAATAAAAAAATATTAAAATGTTTGAAAATATTTCAAGTAAAGCCAGAATAAAAGCCCAGAACCAATATAGATAGAGATGCATACACATTTTTCAGAGTTAAAAAGGTTTATGGGATCTTTGTGAGAAATCTCAGTTTGTACAATACAGTGAGGACAGAAAGAGGAAGGATGTCATTCTGTTGTTTCTGTGGGTCAGAAATAATCCTCTTTCTGTTTCCGTCACATTCATGTAATGTTTCAAGATGTCCACCAGATGGAGCTGTTTGACCTGTTGAGTTAAACACTGCAAATAAAAGCCATGTTTTGTTTTTACACAGTAG